>NC_035449.2:83859656-84076099 GCF_002127325.2 Helianthus annuus
AAGGGTCACCACAACATGAGGCTCTGGAAGCACTCGTTTCTATCCTCCACAGCCCAATACCCGGGGCAATTCTGCTTTCTAAACCTACCTTCACATACCCAATTCCTCCAAACACCAAACTACTGTTGGATGCAATTGATTTGAACCTAGCACAAACCAGTCCTTCTCAATCACCTGTTCATGAGAATACACCTCAACAAAAGACTGGGCTTGATGTATCAATCTTTGCTAACGCACCAACACAACCTGAGGAGGTTACACCCCTTGAGTTACAAGTAACTCTTGGTGGTAATCCAAGTGAATCAGCCACTACAAGTGTTGATCCTACAGGTTTACATTTGGACAGTGGTTACATCAATAAGACTTCCTTGGAGGCAATTCCTTCCATAACACCTCTGTTATCTGCTAGTGAGTTTGTATTAACCACTGGTTCCATCAAAAGATTATCAAGTGTTGAAGGAAGAAGACCCCAGTACCAAGAAAAAGGGGCATCAGTGGTTGATGTTAGGAGTACACTCCCTACCTCAACCTCTGATATAACCACTGCTAGTGGGAAATCAGATGATCCCATTAAATTGGGTGATGATTTAAAGTACCAGGAATTGACGGAACGAGTTGAAAAACTGGATACATCTGTTGTAGAAATCAAAGAAATGCTGCAACAGTTGTTATCAGTTCAAATGGTACCACCCACTGCTGTTCCACCTCAAGTATTTGCTCCACCACCAGCAACTGCTACAAATGAGCTCTGGAATCTATTTCAACCATTTCTCCACCAACAACACCAAATGGTTGAGCAGTAGCATGAAAAACATGTTGAAGAGCTCAAACATGCAATGGAGTCTAGATTCAAGGATACAAAAGATGACATCAAGGCTATCAAGGCCCATCTGTTGACAACCACTGGCACTGCTCCTCCGACGATTTCTCTTCATTGATGAAATCCCCTCAGATAAGGGGAGAAAATTAAGGAGTGGATAAAGAAAGGGATTGATAATGGGCTATATCTTGATACAGAAAAAGATGCAATGCTCAGAGAAATTCCCTTGCCAGATGGAAGCAAGAAGGTTGATGTGACCCAGAATGCACTTGATGATAGTATTATAAGTGTAAAAAGGGATAGAGCGGCAAAGGATTTATCAAGGTGGAATGAGGAGAAGAGAGCTTTCATGAAGCTGAATGAGCAGGGTTGTTCTAGTGAAAAGGATGATCAAAATCCTGTTCCAAAAAGAAATCTTACTAGAAAAGTAAGGAAACCCAAGTCCAGACCATCCAGTCTTTCAAAGCATACTCCAAAACCACCATCCAAAAGCCACCAACATCAAACCTCCATCCAAATAGTTGCTGAAACTCCTGTTGTATCAACATCTGCTGGTACCTCAGTTGTTACAACAACTGCTCTCACTTCAACACACACCACTTCAACACACACCACTTCAACACACACCACTACCACTGCCCTATCACCACCAAAAACAACATCTCCACCATCACTTCCTGCCATAAAGCAGAAGACAGCAGATGTTAAAACATCTGTTGTAATGACAACAATGGTTGAAACACCAGTTGTTTTAACAGCTGTTTGTCAGTCACAAACCACTGCCACTGTTCCATCCAAAACATCATCTGCCTCTCCTAAAATAAAAAGGAGAAGGGTTATCATACCAGATGATGATTCTCCATCACCACCACCAACAACTTCAAAATCCCAAGTACTTGTCACAGTTTCAAAACCCATTCCTCTCTCTTCAACTCAAATTCAAAAGCCATTACCTCCTGCAGGTGTTGTGTTTCCTTTAGAACTCATAGCAGTTAGATATGAAATCAAATCTTTCTACTATGAGGATAACCCTGCCAAAAGGAGCTTGCCCTCAGTTAGAGGATATCCCAGGCCAAACAACATTGAAGAATATTTGGAAATCAAAGCCAAGCAAGCAGAGGATATTGCCAACAGAAACAAACAAGGGAAATCTGATAGGGAATTTCAGCAAAACTATCAGTTTCTTCTTACACAGGTCAGATCAATGGAACAATTTGCCAAAAATGTTAGTCAACAACTTTCAGAAAGGGCAGATGAGTCCCTAAGAAAAGACTACATTGAAAATATCATGACCTACAAGAAATACAAGGGGGAGAAACACATGTACAAAAACTGGACCATTCCTGAGCTTGAAAAAGAAGTAGCCAGGATTCATGAAATGATCAAAGATAATGTCCAGCAGACTCCCCCTGAAAAATTCAAACAGATTGAAGCTGATAAAACCTTAGAGTTGAAGAGAATGAAAGAGGAGCAAATCACTGCTGAATATGGGTCAAAGAATTCTGTGTCAAAGTGGGGAGAAGCGAGGGTCAGGGCCACCTATAAAAGGTTGGAGGAGCTCAGGAAGAAAGATCCAAAAGCTCCACAAAAACCTGATTACTCCAAAGCAGAGGTTTCAAAAAGACCACCAAAGCAGCAAGCCAAAAGAACCACTGCTCCCGCTGGTGCTACCATCTACAAAAGAAGGAGTCAAAACCAGTTTGGTGCTGAAACAGTTCAAGATCTAATTGATGGTAATGACCTTGTAAAAGAGGGAGTTATGTTAATGATGAAAAAAGAATCTGAACTGGAACAATCTGCAAGTACTGCTCAGCCAGTCATGAATAGGTCTGATCCGTTTTTCACACCGTGATACGACGCTAGGGGGCAAAGGAGTTTCACTACTTTACAAAAATGTACGTCGGCCATTCGCCAACTAGCATATGGGTATGCACCCAATGCATTGGACGAGTATTTAAGGATGTCCGAAAGAACCGCACGTGAATGTTTGCACAGGTTTTGCGAATGGGTCATCAAATTATATTGCAAGAGATACCTGCGGAAACCAAACGCAAACGACGTTCAAAAATTATATCAAGCACACAAACAAAGACATGGTTTTCCAGGAATGCTCGGGAGCATTGATTGCATGCACTGGCCGTGGCAGAACTGCCCTACTGCCTGGCAAGGTCAGTATACCCGGGGAGATCATGGTCATCCCACTATTATTCTAGAGGCTATTGTGTCACAGGATCTCTGGATCTGACATGCTTTTTATGGTCTACCTGGTTCCCTTAATGACCTTAACATCATATACCAATCACAGATATTTGACGATGTAGTGGCGGGAACAGGTCCAGACACAAGTTTTACGGTTTCGGGGGTGGAATACAGGCGGGGTTACTACCTTGCAGATGGAATATACCCAACGTACTCGACAATCGCTAAAACTATTCCGCACCCGACAGACGATAAAAGAAAGAAATTTGCGAAGTATCAAGAGGGTGCGGGAAAAGATATTGAATGTTGTTTTGGGGTTCTAAAAAAATGGAAAATCATTGAACATCCAGCACGTTCTGCTACACCAAAGAGGTTACGACACATTATGTACGCTTGTATCTGTAATAACCCGTGTTTCAAAAGTCGGAGTACAAGTCAAAGTCAAACTCAAAGGAAGAAAAGATTGCTAATTGCGATTTGTCACTCCTTGCTTAACTACTGACTGTACTTACTTGACTTGTAATCGAATCCGTTAATTTGATTTCTTTAGTTGTACTATGTGGAGTATCTATAATAATCGAAGTTTAATCGCATAATTACTCACTAATCTATTTATCAATTTATCGCATCGAAATCGCACTCGCAACTTGATTTATAGGTTCTGTATATTGTTTTACGTGTGTGTTCCATTTATGTATTACTTGTGCATGTTTACTTTATGTTTGTGGTGATTAATCGAAAACGCAATCGCAACTCTATCGCAACGCAACGCAATCTAATCGCAAACGCTAAACGCAAGTTATTTATGTTGATTGTATGTTAGATATAGTATTTGTGTGACTATTATTAATATATCGCATCGCATAGTCGAAACTCGCTTAAACGCATCGCAACGCTCAACACGCAAAACGAAACGTCGAAACCTAACTCACCGGCCCACTTCGATCGAATGGTCATCCGAACGGATGACCATCCGATCGGATGGCCATCCGATCGATGTGCCATCTGATCCGACACTTGTGCTCCCCTTTCCTCTTTTGGCAACCTATAAATACCCCTGTCACATCACCAACAGTGATGTGACAGCTCTCTCGTTTGACCGGCGTGCTCAAGCCCTCTTTTCTCTCGATTTCTCGCGATTCTTGTAAGTTTTCAACTCAAATCTTGTACATCTATCATCTACACACACTTCATCATTTTCTCCTTTGAATCTTAACTTTTAACTGTGAAATCAGTGGGTTTGAAGTGTTCTAGGGTGATGTCATCATGGAGTTCTTATGAACTTCAAGGTTTGGCTTCATTCCACCAAGAACAACTCAGATCTAAGTGATTTCCACATGTTTTAACACTATTTTCACCTAGATCTAAACATTTTCAAGGTTGGAAGGATTAAAAGATGGTTTTTGTTAGGCCCTAAAGTGTGAGACTGACGCATCAAATTAATACAACGGGCTATGGTTACGAACTGGGCTTTACCGGGTTAGTTTGTATTAGGTTTTAGACCTTTACAGGTCACTTGGGCCAAGCTATAGGCCATGTGGGCCAAGCAGGCCCAAGGGGAGCCCATGTAGGGATTTGGGCTTGAGTTAGTATATAAACAAGTTTCTAACTTGTTTTAGGGTTTGATCTTCATTGTTACTGATTTCCTAGAGAGAGCCAGAGGATTCCATTGGTGGTGTGTCAACTTGTACCAGACGTTTTGCTTTCATAGTAATAGAACGTGTGCAAGTTGGAAAGTGATTTCGGTTTGTTCTTCATTGTTCATCTTTCTAGTTGGTTTTCGTGTTTCATATTTTCGGTTAATCTTGAATCATCTTGTGATTGGATTCCGCACTCTTACAAGATTAGGTTTGATATCATTGAAAGATCCGTTTACGGGGGACTTACAAGTGGTATCAGAGCCTTTAGAACCTATTTCTAGGCTCGGTTTGATATCAAAGATTCAAGATTTTCGTTATTTTTGGGTTCGGTGTTCTTCGCGTTCTTCGTGTTCTTGGTGAATGTTCATACGAATTTTATCAAAAATAGCTATATTTTGGTATTTTGATTGTATTGAAAGTTGTTAAAGGATTGGGATATTGTTTGATTTTTGAAATTAAAAAATTGATTTGAAAAATTCAATATTTTCGAAACTGTTTCCTAATTAATCTTTTTTAAAAAAGGGGGTTTTTAACCACTTCCTAATTTAAAAGATTTTATTTGGCAACTGTTTCCATTATTTTTGGATTTTGTTCACCGTACTGGTCGCAACCTTCTTCATCGGTCTCGAGTCTACACGAGTCGCAACAACAGCTCTTTGGTCTCGAGTTCGGTTTTCCGAAGAATCATCGTCATCACAGTCTCGAGTCATTTCCAACAACCGACAACATCAAGGTCTCGAGTCCGTCCATCATCTTCATCAGTTCATCATCCAGCAGGTCTCGAGTTGTCAAGGTGTTCAGTCGCAATCTTTGTTTCGGCTCTTCACGGTATTGTTCCGAGTCGCAATCTCAGTTCCGAGTCGCAACCGAGTCTTCCAGTCGCAACCTCCAGTTAAATCACCTTCAGCCGCAACCTCCAGTCGCAACCTCAATCACCGACAACGAGTCGCAACCGTCATCTCGGTCTCGACTCAAATCAAGGTCTCGATTCATCACGGTTTCAGTCTCGACTCGCAAACACCGTTACGAGTCGCAACCATTTGATCATCGTTCTCCGATCACTTCACTGGCCAATCATCTTCACGTCATCAGAGAGTGTGCGACAACATCAATCATCATCTTCAACGTCATCAGAGTGTGCGACAACTGTCAACGGGTTCGAGTCATCTTCACCATCACTGTGAAACCTGCAACTTCTCCACTCCGATCACAACCTTCGTTCATCGTCTTTCTCGCCGTTATCTACAACAACCTGCAACCACCTCCGTCCGTCGTCATCATTCTTCGTTCTTCATCTTCATCGTCAGTCTCTCCGGTCACTCAACCAAATCGAACCGCTGTCAATCACATCGCAACATAGGTTCACCACCTCCGAGCACCATCATTCTCGATCATACCGTCGCCATACATCATTTTCTCTATTCAACGCTTCATCACTAACAACACACCAACTCCGGTCACCTTCAACCTGGTCACCCGTTCCTCACCATTGTCCGTTCCGATCATCTTCATCGCTGTTCATTTCAACAACTGGTCACCGTCATCCGCCAACATCACCATTCCGACAACCATTCACAGTCTGGTCTTAAATCTGAAATAGGATTTTGGTTCTAGCTGTTAATCGAAGACGGTCGGCATTTTTAGGGTTTTGGTAGTTCAGGTGTGTTTAACGAAGAAGAAGACAAACAGCATTTGATTTCCTTTTGATTTTAATAATATAATAATAGTAATCATTAAATAATCATTAGGGTTTAATATATAATAATATTTTTTTTAATAATTATAATATAAGTATTTTAATCATTGAGTCATCATTGTCTAATCATTAGATTTTATAATATTAATAATAATAATAATAATAATAATAATAAAAATAATAATAATAATAATAATAATAATAATAATAATATCTATTAGTTTACTTTTCTAATTAAAAAAAAAAGGGTGTTTGTTTCGTGGTGAATTCGGATTTTGACAGGTTTTGAGGTGCGGTTCAGAAACCAGGATCATTCGATTGGAAGAGTTTGAGTTAGCGAGTACACGGGTGTTCGTTTGGTTTGTGTTTTGTATCAACCACCCATTGAAATTATGGCATTACGTGAAGAGATGCTTTCTGTCTTTTGCACTCCTGAGTGTAGAGAAAGAGTTGAGGCATATCGGTTACACAACGCTGAACTTATTCAAGATTACCAAGATCTTAAAAATAAAAACTTTACTTTGGCCAAAAATGAAAAACTTTACAAAGAAAAAATTGAGGCCCAAAGAAAAGATATAGTTCAGCTAAAAGAAGACCTCAGTGCTAAAAACTGTAATTTCTTAGATGCTCTAGCCACAATTAGTGACCTGACCAAAGAATTAGAGGACTTGAAAGTCAAATATCAGATAAATGAAATCAATATTAAAAAATTTGACACCTCTAGCAATTTGGTCAAGAACATTTGTGATATACAACTAGAGTATAAAGAAAAGAAAGGGGCTGGTTTGGGATACACAAAAACTCCTCCTCCATACAATCATAATTACACTTATATGCCTTTCACGGAAGAGGAGTTAATTAATGAGGGCAAGATGACTTACGGTCCAAAAACCGATAAGTCATCAATCAACAGCAAATTTGTTGATAACAAACAATCAGCTCCTTCAATGAATTTCGTCTCAAAAGGAAATGTTGATCCTAACCAGTCGTTTGCATGTGCAGAAAAGGTTGAATTGAAATGTGAAGATACTCGTGGGGGAGAACCAGTTTTAAATTCTGATTTACAAAAACCTTGTTTTGATGAAAATCATCCTGATGTTATTTTGGGACAAAATATTTTTAGCATGTTTCTTTCTTTAGCTGCTAATGGGCCTGATGTTTTGGGCAAGACTGATGATGGTTGTGTTGAAACTGTGAACATTAATTCTGGTGATGAATTTTCTTCAGTTAATAATTGTGAATGTGATGTTTCTAACTCTCCAGTTAATGATAGTGGTACAGGTGAGGTCCCTCAGGATACATTCAGTGAAACCACTGAAACTACTTCTCAAGAAAATCAAGATTATTCTGATTCTTCTTCTGAATCGGTCTCAGTGGGTGTCCCTAATGTTGAATCTAGTGGGTCGCCTTTGGAAACCGTTGATGCATGTGATGCAGAAACACGTGTTGATGAAACTTCTACATCTTCTGAAATTAAAACTGAACCAGATTTTGGAAAAGAAGAGGTGGTCACATTAAATGAAAAATCAGAAGAAAATGTTTCTGAAAAGGAAATTAAAACAGAAACTGAATCGTCTTTTCAAAATGATCCTGATAAAATTATAAAAGACGAAAAACATCAGTTGACTGAATCTCATGGTTGTGCTAGTTCTGATCAACAGGTACAGAAGAAATCAGAAAAGGCACATGGAACACAAGCAAAGCAACCTAAGCATGCTAAGCAAGCTCGGTCATCTAGACCCATCAGATCAGCTACTGCTGCTGGCTCTCCGAATCTCCATACATTGAAGCGACAAACATGTTTCAACTGTGGAATTCCTGGGCACATTGCTAGAAATTGTGTTCATCGCCCAAACGTGCAACAAAATGCGAATATTCACTCTTATGCTGATGTTTGTGAGCCGGTTCACAACACGCAAAAGGAGCCAAAATGAGCAGATCAAAGTCGGGGGTATACGAAGTCTGCTTATCAAGGACAATCACGATCTCATAAGGCTCGTGACAAGGTGATTGAAAGCTCCAATGAGGGAGAAAAGATGAAGAATGGTGCTCAGAGCAACAAGACTTCTGCGAACAACAAATACAAGCACCCAAATTCGTCTTCGTCTAAGAGAAATGTGCAGGCGTATCCAGCGCAAAAAGGACCAGTTTGTCCTTCAGGACCTGCTAGAGCAAATCAAGATGCTCAAAACGTTTTTCCGATGAAAAGACAAACTTGCTACAACTGTGGCATTGCGGGTCATATTGCTAGAAACTGCACACGGCGTCCCTACGTACCATATTATATGCAAAATCGGAGGGTTACACCAAAGGATAACTACCATTCTAAGCCGATGAAGGTATCTTCACCTAAGGCAATGAAGAATGTGAATCCCAAGGTTAAACCTTCTGATGGGGATTGGAACGCTGCCAAAAACAAACGCAAAGCTTTTCAAGAACAAAAACATCTTTCTAAAACTGAAACAGCTAAAGTTGCACAACCGAAGGCAACAAATACGTTTGTTAAACCGAAACAGATTTGGAAACCCAAATCCAAAGCAGCAATGTCTCCAATCCTTGAAATTAAAGGGGACTTGTGTTTGAAAGAAGTGTCTTATTTTGATGCTTCAGGTAAACCCAGGACCACGATGGCCTGGGTACCAATGTCTTACTAATCTCCTTAATTTTCAGGAACAACCAAGGAGGAGCTGTTGACAATCTCTGGAATGTTGATAGCGGTTGTTCCAGAGATAAAAACGGGTAACATTTCACTGTTGCAAAAAGTTCAATTTTTTTTTTACAGATGATATGTTTCCTTTGGAGGAGAGTAGAGAAGTAAGATAAGATCAGCAAAAGGTACCGTTTAAATTCAGTACTTTGATTTGAATTTGATTCGTCTTCAATCTGATGATAGAACGGTTAAGCAAAAATATTTTTCTCTCTTTTTCTTAGTTTATAACCTTGTATATAAAGTGTCCTTTCTCTTGTAAAGGGTAAATTTGCGCAAAAATCCAAGATTTATGCACAAATTTAGGGGGAGAGAGAGAGACATATATAGAGTTTAGGGGGAGAAAACTCAGAAAAGAAAAAATACAAAACGAGTTTGCTGTATATATGCATTGTTTTAGGGGGAGAAAATGGAAAAAAAATACAAAAACATTAGAAAGTTGAAAAAGCCAAAAAGATAAATTGCATGATATGGGAAGTGAAATAAATGTTCGTCTTAAAGGGTTTGACTAACACATGTAAGGTGCCATAGCTGAAAAGACTAGGATCTACTGCGATATGTCGATAGGCTTGACGCTCAACATGATAAAAGATACTAAGTGATAATAAACATAATGAACTATGTACCATGTGGGTAACATACCAACGGTGTATGATTTCATGGTCTTAAATCTTGCGTTGATAGATAGCCAACATCTGAGGTTTCGGGTCTTTATATTGTTGAATCATCCGGGGATATCTTGGCTGTTCTTCTGCTTAGAACTAAAATTGTACATGACCCCAGGAAAGAAAGTCACTTGGAATTAGCTCATTTCTATTTGAATGTCTGTATGTTGTCCCGATACACACAATTTTGATCTGATTCTGAAATCTTCTCTGAAAAAAGTCGTGTACCTCCTCTGCTGCATCCAGATATATGCTGACCTGGAGGTGCTAGGCAACTACAGCTTCTGCTGCATCCAGATACATGCTGACCTAGCTGTACGTTGTCGCGCTGTAGATCTAATACACCCGAAAGAGGCCCTCTAGTGCCCAAAAGAAACCCCAAGAAACCTATATCAAATTGAGAAAAACTCGTTTGATCTGTATATTATACCATCTCTGCTTAAGATCTATTCTGTTCTCTTCTCAACCTATTCCCAGTTAAGATTTCAGAAATCTGGATTGGACTTGTGAAATATGTGGTAGGGAAGATACTTACATGATAGAGTGTGCTGTTTACATTTCCAGGATTTGATTAGTATTTATTTGGGTGTTCATTGTTAAGAAATCAAAACATGATAAAACAGATTATATGCAGACCTAGACACAGTCAGGATATCTTAAAGGATGACATCAGTATACTCACCTGCTACGATGAATCGTTGTGCTTACCTTGATCGTGGGGGTATGTCTTGGAATGGGACACACGGGTATAATAGTATAATATTACCTTAAGTATATCACGAAGTTAAAAAATTGAAAGTTGAGCGTTAAAGTTTAAGTGGACAAACATATTGGCAATCGCATAGACCAGTTTGATTAGGCTCGTACTGAAAAGTGTTCCTTAGTTTGCCTTAGAACGAATTTTGATCCCATTGCAATTGTAATTGTATATTATGGTAGTTGTTTATATTTTGGGTTTCTATTTGTTTTTAGTTTTTTTTTTTTAAAAAAATTAGAAAAATACAAAAATAGTGTCTTGCTTTTCTATAAAACCAAAAATCCAAAAAAAAATAGAGTGTTTATTTGTTTTTCTTAAAATTAAAAAATGTAACCGTTCTTGAAGATTTGACTGATCATCCAAAGTTGAAAGAATTTAAATTGTGAAATCTGAGTACAAGTACTTGGATGTACCTAGTGTTCACATGGTACTCTCCCTGTTGCATAAGAAATGTTTGCTTATGAGTTTGTGAGCATGTTCAGAACTTGATTTCAATCAAGAACAAGGGTTGATGAAGATTGAGATGCTGTTTGCTATTGACGAAGTCTGAAGCAGCACAACAACAAGATGTACCTGAGTTAGAAGAATCGGATACGAAACGCCGTCTGACAATGAAAGTACATTTGAAGAAGTACCGTGAACCTGCTTGAAAGACAAAAACTGAAGAAGAAAAGAGTTGTTGAGAATCCTCCTCTCACATTCTTTTTGATAAGATTTTCAAGCAAATGCTGATCATGATCCTAGTATGAAGCTAACCACAAGAGTTGAAGAAAGAGACCAAGTGCTGAGAGTTCAGAAGTCAAGCACTTCCACAACATCTGCAGCATAGTGTCGACCATAGACTTCGTTGAAGACGTTGCTGAATTCAAGTTATGAAGACAATTTGATGACATCAGTCTAGGGGGAGATTGTTAGGCCCTAAAGTGTGAGACTGACGCATCAAATTAATACAACGGGCTATGGTTACGAACTGGGCTTTACCAGGTTAGTTTGTATTAGGTTTTAGACCTTTACAGGTCACTTGGGCCAAGCTATAGGCCATGTGGGCCAAGCAGGCCCAAGGGGAGCCCATGTAGGGATTTGGGCTTGAGTTAGTATATAAACAAGTTTCTAACTTGTTTTAGGGTTTGATCTTCATTGTTACTGATTTCCTAGAGAGAGCCAGAGGATTCCATTGGTGGTGTGTCAACTTGTACCAGACGTTTCGCTTTCATAGTAATAGAACGTGTGCAAGTTGGAAAGTGATTTCGGTTTGTTCTTCATTGTTCATCTTTCTAGTTGGTTTTCGTGTTTCATATTTTCGGTTAATCTTGAATCATCTTGTGATTGGATTCCGCACTCTTACAAGATTAGGTTTGATATCATTGAAAGATCCGTTTACGGGACTTACAGTTTTATAACTTTCTTTCAACTCTTTTACACTCAATGCACCCAAAACCGATAGAATCGGAACTCGTTTAGGCCTTCTACTCCTTTCCTAGTGAAGTGTCGGTCTAAGATCTGATTCTTATCAAAGAGACAACCAATTTCGGGTTGAACATGAATAACCGTCACGGACAGACGAACAGTAAGATGATCGGACTGGGGTGATTCCCACTTCGGTCGGAGGACTTGGACTTGACGAGGTTCCGTTGTTTAGCACGTTGTCATACTGTCTCGATCAAACTGCAAAACTTTCAAAACGTAACAAATTTTGGAAGTTCTAAAACGATCAGGACATCGAACAGATTGTCGTCCGATCAGATTGCTATCCGATAGAACGACAACCCGATCGAATTGCACATAAACCTCAACACTTAAACATTTTCAAAATTTTCAATCGATCAGAATGTCGAACGGATTGCCATCCGATCGAACGACAATCCGATCGGTTGACATTTGAGTCTCCAACACTTAGACTTCAACATTTCCAAAACATGTCAATTTCTAACGGATTGCCATCCGATCGAATGACCATCCTAATGTGAACTTGTTCTCACTGGAAGTGTCTCACCGATCGGATCGCCGTCCGATCGAACGATCGTTCGATCGAACGACCTGTAAGGTAGAGATACTTCTCTGATTTTAAAATGTTACAACGAAAACTTCAAAGCCATCATACACAAACACATCCATCCCAAATGAATGTCAATCCGACTGGATGACCATCCGAACGGATTGACATCCGATCGATTGACCATCCATTCGGATTGTCATCCGATTGGATGACCATTCGTCACTCAGCCACTTCACACCGTTTATCGTGCCGTTCAATCGCTTATGCTATCGTTTTGTAATCAGGCTAACTTTCCAGCGCTCCCTTCAATCCAAGAGAGTGTTTATTTACTAAATACAATCTGTGAGTATACTCGAACCCTTTTTGCTTTACGCACTTTTGGGTGTTACATACGTTACTTATTCAAATCACAATCGACACACGACGCCAACACTTTTATACGCTGATCGTTATTGCATGCTACGTGTTATTCGATGAATGCTTGTATGTTATGTTTAAACAGTGATTGTTGCCTGACACCTTAGCAACGATAGTACTATAGTTTGGACTCAGCACCTGTCGTGGACAGGGATTGTTAAGGGTTTTCTTCACGTGTCACAGTGGTGATATGTGTTGCGCATTCTACAATTCGCAGTCACGTCTATGCATATTTCATTGTCGATAACCTACTAGCTTTCACTTTGCTACATGTTACATGCTGGTTATGCGTAAATGATTTTTCGCTATCTTTATACTATTAAACTTGTATGCTCACCTTTACACTATGTGTATTGACCTCTATTTTAATGTATGTGATAGGTGTTTAGGATGCCTTTGGTTGCTAGCTGCTATGGAATCAAGCTAGGAGAGTCTAGAAACAAACTAAATAAAATCTGAGTTGTCGGAATGGATATTTGTCTTTGAGAACAACGTCTATAATAACTGTTTTATTTTATATGTTTGTGGTATGGGACATGAACCTTTAATATATTATAATTAATAGTTGTTATGGATTCTCCTAGACAATCCGTTTCACTCAGTGCCGCGCCCCGATGATTCCGCCATCAGTTGGGGTGTGACAGATTGGTATCAGAGCCATAACTATAGGGAATTAGGCAAGACTCGACCTAGTCCGGGTCGATGTCTTAGAAACGACCTAGTCTATAGTCTAAGTACCAACAGACCGCCTAGTGCGAACCCGTTAGGGGTCCCGCACGAGCTTATTTCAATTATTCAATCGCCTCGCAATCATACTATTCTATCACACTGCCATTCCCAAGGCAGTCGCACTGCACTATTTTCGAAAATGAACGAGTCATTAGATCGAGATTAGGTGTGAAAACCGCAAACTCTTGATCGGATCGCTTATTCGACCCATATTTTTACTATAAACAAGAGAATGTGCGTTGAATCAGGAGTGAAATCCGTACTTCGACGCAATTCTCCTTCTCAATCTCATGATTCCATCACACAAACAGGAACGTAGTCGCTAAGTTAGGGGTGAAACCCGAACCTTGATGACTTGTTCTGCTCTCAAATCTGGTTTTACAAAACTCTCACCAAAGTCTTGATGTATTCCAACGACTCGAGTTGTGTAAATAACCGAAAGGATGCATGCCATTCACCGTATGCTGGTAATAGAGCACAGTCTATTAGGCAAAAACGTATACTTACAGTCCTTGAGAATAGTGGAATCACTTTGGGTAGTCGACGTCTATCAAGCCGAGACAAGCTATCGTCGATTTCAAGCTCGCAATCGCTGATTTTATGTGTTTTCGATCCTGAGCCGCAACCACTCACTCTGTGTTTTACTGTGATTTGTCGCTTTTATGTGAACTTTTTATGTGATTTTACCTGTTTATGTGTTTCAATTTTTGGTGATTTACACGCTTTTTGTTGTTTGCCTTGATCAACACGCACCACTCGCAATGCACACCTATCTCAATACGCTAACAAATCGCTTGCTATGTTACTCGCTATCCTACTCGCTGTGTACTCGCTAATCGCAATCGCTATTCTCGAAGGCGCGACCTTGAATGATAGGTGAATACGTGCAATATAGGAAGGTGAATACGTGCAAAATATAGTGTGTTTTCATGGTTGCTGTGATTTATGTGCCTACGAGACTATGTGTTTATGTAATTAGTTGTGTTCCTGAGCTTTAGTAGTATCAAGTGTGTTGTGAGGTGAGATTCGTCATATAGCGTCTGAATCCTGTGGCGATGTCTATTGCAGACGATGTCGTCATTTGGATCGCCACTTCTCACGCCGCCCGAAGAAACTTTGAGGACAAGCGTATCGCCTCTCTGGTCGCAAAACAGATGGCGAAAGTCATACCGCAAATTGTCAGTGAGTTGAATGAAAACGCTAGCAAGTCCTCCGAAGAGTCCAGGACTGATTCTCCTAAGTCTACTTTTAGCTTCAAGCAATTCAAAGCCTGCGGACCCAAAGAATTCACCAGAGAAGATGGACCTACTGCCATGTTTCAACGGTTCGATTCTATCGAAGTCACTCTGCGCCAAAGCAACTGTCCTGATAATCTCCGCACTGTTAACGCCACTGGCGTTTTACAGTCCAGGGCTCTGAACTGGTGGACTGCCGAAAGAAACAAGCATGGAAATGATTCAGCTTATGGGCTTACGTGGGACGAGTTGAAGGACATCCTGATGAAGGAGTTTTGCCCTCCCCACGAGCTTCAAAAGTTGGAGGACGAGTTCTGGCACATCAAACAAGAGGGTGGCGACAACGCTGGTTTAACTGCCCGCTTTAAGCAGCTGAGCATAATCTGTCTGGGCCAAGTTACTACCCCCGAAATCACCATCAAGAAGTATATCCGTGCTCTACAGGATTGCGTGGCTGATTTCATGCAAGTCGCGAAGACGACAACTATTGAGGAAACCTTCCTGCTCGCTGCCGAGATCATTGACAAGCGAGTTTGGGCTGGTTACTTTGATAAAGCCTCCAAGAATCTTCACCAAGTTACCTCTCCTCCCACCGCTGAAACCGCTGCCGCACCGCAAGCTTCAAAGTCCTCCTACCGCAAGAGAAAGAACAACAACAGTAGCAAGAATTGCGCTGTCACAGCTGCCGCTCTGCTTCAAGTCATTCCAGCTCAACCGCAACTCCAGAACCGCTAAGTAGCGGCCCCGGTGACCCATGCACCGCCAGCCAAGCATGCATATACTGGTCCTCACTCGCTCTGCCCTACTTGTACCTATCATCATCCCGTGGGGATTGGTTGCAGATTATGTGTTCACTACAACGTGTACGACCACTTTACTGCTAACTGCTGTACTGGTCCTCGACAAGCTACAACTCAAGGTCAAGCTCCTGCACCACAAGCTCTCCTTCCTGCTCCCCAGGGCCAACACGCAGCTCCTGCCCCCGCAGCACACGCAAGAGCTTGCTTTGCATGTGGTGATCCCAACCACTTTGCAAACATGTGCCCCAACAGAGTGGTGAAGCAAGAGCCACAACAGCGGCCGCAACAACATCAACAGCAGCAGCAGCCAGTAGCCCGCGGACGTGCTTTCAACATCAACGCACGCCAAGCTCAAGCAGACAACAACGTGGTTAATGGTACGTTCCTTGTGAATGGTATATATGCTTCGTGTTTATTTAATACTGGAGACGATAAATGTTTTGTATCATTTGAATTTGAAAAGCTCCTTAATCGTAAGCGCGCCCATCTCCCCTCGGCGTTCGATGTTGAAGTTGCCACTGTAAGAACCGTCGCTGTCAATTCTGTTCTTCGTGATTGTATGCTTGAACTCAACAATCACGTCTTTCTAACCTTATTCCGATGCAGCTCGGTAGTTTTGACGTCATAGTAAACATGGATTTTCTCCGCGAAAATCGTGCTGAAGTTGTTTGCTTCGATAAGATGATTCGTTTCTCGCTCGCTAATGGTGATCAACTTTGTGTGTATGGCGAAACTCCCTCGAAGGGTCTCAAGCTCATGTCGTGCATCCAAGCAATCAAGTATCTCCGCAAGGAATACAGAGCTTTCTTAGCACACATTGTAGTAGCGGAGAAGGAAAAGAAAGAGAAGGCAATTGATAAGGTGCCTGTGGTTCGTGATTTTTCCTAACGTCTTTCCTGATAACTTACCTGGTTTACCTCCGAGTCATGATATCGACTTTTGTATTGATCTCATTCCTAGAGCAAATCCTGTTGCTAAATATCCTTAGCGCCTCGCTCCGTCCGAAATGCGCGAACTCTTGAGTTAGCTCCAGGAATTGCTTGACAAAGGCTTCATTCACCCTAGCACCTCTCCTTGGGGCGCGCCAGTTCTTTTCTTCAAAAAGAAGGATGGGTCGTTCCAGATGTGCATCGACTATAAGCAGTTGAATAAGCTGACTATCAAGAATCGCTATCCCCTGCCCCGAATCGATGATTTGTCTGATCAACTGCAAGGTGCTACATGTTTCTCGAAGATCGATTTACGCTCAGGCTATCACTAGTTACGCATTCAGGAGGAAGATATACCGAAAACCGCCTTCCGAACCCGCTACGGCCATTATGAATTCGTCGTAATGCCCTTTGGTTTAACTAACGCACACGCGGTTTTCATGGATTTAATAAATCGCGTGTCTAAACCATTTCTTGACCGCTTCGTCATCGTATTCATCGACGACATCCTTATCTATTCGAAGTCGAAAACCGAACATGCGCAGCATCTACGTTTGGTTCTCGAACTACTCCAAGGGAATAGACTCTATGCCAAGTTCTCCAAGTGTGAATTTTGGCTGGAAGAGGTTTAATTCCTCGGTCACATCGTCAATAGTCAAGGTATACACGTCGACCCTGCGAAGATCGAAGCTGTTAAGAGTTGGGTTACTCCAAAATCACCATCCGATGTTCGTTCGTTCCTCGGATTGGCGGGCTATTACCGTCGATTCATCGCTGACTTCTCGAAAATCGTTGTCCCGCTTACTTCTTTGACACATAAAGACAAGCCTTTTGTTTGGGGAACCGAACAAGAGACTACCTGTCAAACTCTCAAGCATATGCTCTGCAATGCACCCGTTCTCGCTTTACCCGACAGAAATGATGACTTCATTGTCTATTGTGATGCCTTGAACCTTGGTCTTGGTTGTGTTCTCATGCAACGGGACAAGGTTATCGCCTACGCGTCTCGTCAGCTCAAGATCCACGAGAAGAACTATACAACCCACGACCTCGAACAATGCGCAGTTGTTTTTGCGTTGAAGATTTGGTGACACTACCTTTATGGTACTAAGTGTATGGTCTTCACAGACCACAAGAGCCTACAACACATCCTCAGCCAAAAAGAACTGAATATGCGCCAATGCCGATGGGTAGATCTTCTCAACGATTACGACAGTGAGATTCGTTATCACCGTGGCAAAGCAAATGTCGTTGCCGATGCTCTAAGCAAGTGAAGCTATTTGCATAGCGTTCGTAATATCCAAGCCCAGCACCATCTCGAAACTCTTATCCGCGACGCTCAACATGCTTGTTTCACCGAACGCACTCTGAAGAAGGAAAGGATTCTTAACGATGGCGCCCAACTAGTGAATATATCGAATGGTATATTCCATTATCTAGAACGAATTTGGATCCCCAAGCGTACCAATTTACGACAAATTTTGCTGGACGAAGCCCACAAGTCTCGATATTTTATTCATCCCGGTGCCGATAAGATGTACCAGGACCTTCGCTACAAGTACTGATGGCTGGGTATGAAGAAAGATATCGCTATCTATGTTTCAAAGTGCCTGACTTTCTCGAAAGTCAAGGCCGAACAGCAAAGACCCTCTGGCTTGCTCGTCCAACCCGAGATCCCTATGTGGAAATGGGAGAGTATAGCTATGGACATCATAACAAAACTTCCACACACCCCATCAGGTCACGGCAACATCTGGGTTGTCGTCGACCGTTTGACAAAATCTGCTCATTTTCTGCCAATACGAGAAGACTTTAAGGTAGAAAAATTAGCCCGAATCTACACCGATGAGATCATTTATCGACATGGGACGCCTCGCGACATCATCTCTGACAGCGATGGTCGGTTTACCTCACGCCTTTGGGAAACGTTTCAATCTGCTCTCGGTACTACTCTCAATCTAAGTACCGCCTTCCATCCCAAACCGACGGTCAGACTGAAAGAACGATTCGTACCCTTGAAGACATGCTTCGCTCGTGTGTCATAGATTTCGGTGGTAATTGGGATGCGCACTTACCTCTAGTCGAATTCTCGTACAATAAAAGTTATCATTCTAACATTCAAATGGCACCATTTGAGGCATTATACGGAAGAAAATGTCGATCGCCTATTGTATGACACAAGATCGGAGACACGCAAATAGTCGGTCTCGAGCTGCTGCAAGAAACGACTGACAAGATCCTCCAAATTCGAGACAATCTGCTGAAAGCTCGGAGTCGTCACAAAAGTTACGCCGATAGACTCCGCAAGCCCCTTGAATTTGACGTTGGCGATCACGTACTCCTAAAGGTATCACCTCGGAAGGGTGTGATCAGATTCGGCAAGAAAGGAAAGCTCGTGCCTCGATATGTTGGACTCTTTAAGATTCTGGAAAGGATCGGCTAAGTGGCCTACAGACTCGAACTACCGGAGGAACTTAGCAACGTCCACACGACTTTCAATGTTTCAAACCTCAGAATGTGCCTTGCTGAGCAGAATTTACAAGTGCCACTTGAGGATCTACAAGTGGACGAAACATTACACTTCGTGGAGAAGCCTGTCGAGATCATGGACCAAGAAACCAAGAAGCTCAGGCGCTCACGCATTCCCATTGTGAATGTTCGTTGGGAAGGCAAACGCGACACAGAGTTCACCTGGGAACTCGAAAGTGACATGAAGGTGAAGTACCCACAGTTGTTTGTTACGCCTGCGCCTTAATTTCGGGACGAAATTCCCTAAAGTAGGGGAGGCTGTAACAACCCGTGTTTCAAAAGTTAAAGTACATGTCAAAGTCAAAGTCAAAGGAAGAAAAGATTTCTAATTGCGATCAGTCACTCCTTGCTTAACTACTGACTGTACTAACTTGACTTGTAATCGAATCCGTTAATTTAATTTCTTTAGTTGTATCATGTGGAGTATCTATAATAATCGAAGTTTAAAATAATTACTCGCTAATCTATTTATCAATTTAACGCATCGCAATCGCACTCGCTACTTGATTTATAGGTTCTGTATATTATTTTACGTGTGTGTGCCATTTATGTGTTACTTGTGCATGTTTACTTTATGTTTGTGGTGATTAATCGAAAACGCAATCGCAACTCTATCGCAACGCAATCTGATCGCAAACGCTAAACGCAAGTTATTTATGTTGATTGTATGTTAGATATAGTATTTGTGTGATTATTATTAATCTATAGCATCGCTTAGTCGAAACTCGCTTAAACGCATCGCAACGCTCAACACGTAAAACGAAACGCCGAAACCTAACTCGCCGGCCCACTTGATTGAATGACCATTTGTTCGAATGGTCATCCGAACGGATAACCATCCGATTGGATGGTCATCCGATCGATGTGCCATCCGATCCGACATTTGTGCTCCCCTTTCCTCTTTTGGCAACCTATAAATACCCCTGTCACATCACCAACAGTGATGTGATAGCTCTCTCGTTCGACCAGCATGCTCAAGCCCTCTCTTCTCTCTATTTCTCGCGATTCTTTTAAGTTTTCAACTCAAATCTTGTACATCTATCATCTACACACACTTCTTCATCATTTCCCCTTTGAATCTTAACTTTTAACTGTGAAATCAACGGGTTTGAGGTGTTCTAGGGTGATGTCATCATGGAGTTCTTATGAACTTCAAGGTTTGGCTTCATTCCACCAAGAACATATCAGATCTAAGTGATTTCCACATGTTTTAACATTATTTTCACCTAGATCTAAACATTTTCATGGTCAGAAGGATTGAAAGATGGTTTTATAACTTTCTTTCAACTCTATTACACTCAATGCACTCAAAACCGATAGAATCGGAACTCGTTCAGGCCTTCTACTCATTTCCTAGTGAAGTGTCGGTCTGAGATCTGATTCCTATCAAAGAGACAACCAATTTCGGGTTGAACATGATAAGCGTCACGAATAGTAAGCTGATCGGACTAGGGTGATTCCCACTTCGGTCGGAGGACTTGGACTTGACGAGGTTCCGTTGTTTAACATGTTGTCATACTGTCTCGATCAAACCGCAAAACTTTCAAAACGTAACAAATTTTTCAAGTTCCAAAACGATCAGGACATCGAACCGATTGCCGTCCGATCTGATTGCCATCCGATCGAACGACAATCCGATTGGATTGCACATGAACCTTAACACTTAAACATTTTCAAAATTTTTAAACGATTAGAATGTCGAACGGATTGTCGTCCAATCGGATTGTCGTCCGATCGGATTGCCATCCGATCGAACGACTATCCGATCGGTTGACATTTGGGTCTCTAACACTTAGACTTCAACATGTCCAAAACATGTCAATTTCTAACGGATTGCCATCAGATCGGAAGACCATCCGATCGAATGACCATCCTGTTGTGAACTTGTTCTCACTGGAAGTGTCTCACCGATCGGATCGCCGTCCGATCGAACGATCGTTCGATTGAACGACCTAAAAGGTAGAGATACTTCTCTGATTTTAAAATGTTACAACGAAAACTTCAAAGCCCTCATACACAAACTTATCCATCCCAAACGAATGTCAATCCGACCGGATGACCATCCGAACGGATTGACATTCGATCGAATAACCATCCGTTCGGATAGTCATCCGATCGGATGACCATTCATCACTCAGCCACTTTGCACCGTTTATCACGCCGTTCAATCGCTTATGTTATCGTTCTGTAATCAGGCTAACTTTCCAGCGCTCCCTTCAATCCAAGAGAGTGTTTATTTACTAAACACAATCTGTGATTATACTCGAACCCTTTTTGCTTGATGCACTTTTGGGTGTTACATACGTTACTTATTCAAATCACAATCGACACACGACGCCAACACTTTTATACGCTGACCGTTATTGCATGCTACGTGTTATTCGATGAATGCTTGTATGTTATGTTTACACAGTGATTGTTGCCTGACACCTTAGCAACGATAGTACTATAGTTTGGACTCAACACATGTGGTGGACAGGGGTTGTTAATGGTTTTCTTCACGTGTCATAGTGGTGATATGTGTTGCGCATTCTACAACTCGTAGTCACGTCTGTGCATATTTCATTGTTGATAACCTACTAGCTTTCACTTTTCTACATGTTTCATGTTGGTTATGCGTAAATGATTTTTCACTATCTATATGCTATTAAACTTGTATGCTCACCTTTACACTATATGTATTGACTTCTATTTTAACGTATGTGATAGGTGTTTAGGATGCTTTTGATTGCTAGCTGCTATGGAATCAAGCTAGGAGAGTCTAGAAAAAATCTAAATAAAATCTGAGTAGTCGGAATGGATATTTGTCTTTGAGAACAACGTCTGTAATAACTGTTTTATTTTATGTGTTTGTGGTATGGGACATGTACCTTAAATGTATTATAATTAATAGTTGTTATGGATTCTCCTAGACAATCTGTTCCGCTCAGTGTCGCGCCCCGATGATTCCGCCATCGGTTGGGGTGTGACAGATTGGTATCAGAGCCATAACTATAGGGAATTAGGCAAGACTCCCATGTGGTTACAAACGTAAACATATGCCCATGGTGCATTCTTGTAAGACCCGTCTCTATTAATCAATATTATAATATTAAACACGCATTTTATACGAAAATGTAAGCTTACAAAAACTTTTCCAAGTTAAAGTTCTTACATAATTTAAAACATTCCAAAATATAATTTCAAGTGTTTACAATATCCACTTTTTAATCTAGAACAAAATAAGATTGTTGTGGAAGCTTCGAGACACGTGTTCGGTTTTCCTTTCTTGCTTGATCCTCATCCGGAGTTCCATAAGACATTCCTAAAATCAAAACCAACATAAAAGTTAGTTTTGACAGTTTAACAACAACTTATAAACATATTTCCATCCAATTCAATCATCCATTATTCAAAATTCTTGTTTCTTTCGAATTCAAATTTCTGGTTCTTAAACCAAATTATTTGACCCGTTATGGGTATTTATGTCAAACTATAATTTTATCAACTCTTATTTCCTCCAACCATAATCCATATTATGGTTGGTACATGTACCATTCATGAGAGTATCTTTCCTTGTGCGTACCTGGCACGGGTCGACATTGACTCGTTTTTAATACATTGCATTACTTTTCGCCAACTTTGGCAAAACATGCTCATACTTTCCGCTCGCCTGTATTTGTAACACTTAACAATACATAATATTACCAATCATCATTTATATTATTATACAACTTCTGACCAAGTATTCAGTCAAAACTAAGTGTTTAAGGCCTCGAAACAATTTCTGCAAGTACGGACTTGCTTGCTGTCAACAACTATTTTGTTGACAAAACGTCCGAGAAAACCATGTTAAACAACTTCCGAAAAATTTATAAAAATTACCAATCATCATTTATATTTCTATACCACTTCTGACCAAATATTGAGTCAAAACTAAGTGTTTAAGGCTTCGAAACAATTTCTGCAAATACGGACCTGCTTGTTGTCAACAACTATTTTGTTGACAAAACGTCCGCGAAACCTACGTTAAACAACTTCCGAAAAACTTATAAAAATTACCAATCATCATTTATATTGTTATACCACTTCCGACCAAATATTGAGTCAAAACTAAGTGTTTAAGGCCTCGAAACAATTTCTGCAAATACGGACATGCTTGTTGTCAACAACTATTTTGTTGACAAAACATCCGCGAAAACCGCGTTAAACAACTTCCGAAAAGCATATAAAAATTACCAATCATCATTTATATTGTTATACCACTTCTGACCAAATATTGAGTCAAAACTAAGTGTTTAAGGCTTCGAAACAATTTCTGCAAATAACGGACCTGTTTGCTATCAATAACTATTTTATTGACAAAATGCCCGCGAAAACCATGTCCATTTTATCATTCACAATGCTATCCATTATACAAGTAAGTATTCTATTCTAGAAGGTGTAAGTTTTACTTACCTTGAATCCAGTTATTCTTTCTCCGCGTAATTAATCCGTTTGACCCGCTTCTTTCCCAAGCCTCCATCTTGCTCGTCAAGTGTAAACTATCATATAATATTCACAAGGTGGATAGGTTAGTCATTCTAGATCATAACCTATATGCCTTATGAACCTTTATACTACTTTTCTTACCGAACTCTATTATAGGTCGGTTTGACCTTTTAAACGTCAAACTACCTCATAACACATGAGTTTTGAACAACTAAATTTATTAATAACTCATTTTGGCATTCCGCCATTTACCCGGTAGGCGCTAATCCTAGGCCACCGTTTTAAATTTCGTTTTCTACTAATTTCATCACAATTCTACAATCATTCAGGCAATTTAACGAACACCTTGCAGGCATGATTTGCATATTTCTTTTATCTAGTTCATTATCAACTTTCAACCAAGTTTCAAGTATCAAATTTCATGTCCTTATGCCTAGCATCCATAATCAACATCAAGACTTGCATCACTCATCGGTTTTTCACTATTTCAACATTGACAATTCATGTGGTCATTTCCTAGTTACAATACCCATTTAACATATGTATGGTTAATTATCGAATTTCTATTTTCCAACACTAGTTTATCAAATTATTAACCAGACTTGTTTCTAAACATGGATTTCATCACAACATACTTAACCCATTTCAAGTGATTTATGATCATGTATCCAAATTCATGATTTAATCAAACACCTTCTTAACATTATCATGCATGATGATTCTAAACATAGTCTTATCACCAATTTCATCATAACATTAAAACTCACTTAGCACATATAAGGGAAATCATCAATTTCCTAGTTTTCTATACCAAATCATCAAACTTTTAACTAGGGTTTGTTACTAGACATGGTTTCAACATAACCACACTCATACATTCAACATTCAAACATCAACTTCAATTCATGAGTGTTAATCAAAATTTCAAGATATCACCAAATAACAAAAGTTGACTTACCTTGTGATCTCCTAGCTTGAGTGATCACGAATTTATTAAAAGCCCCAATTTTCTTAGCTTGATTTCTCTTGAATTTGGAGAATTTTGTGAGTTTAGGGCTTGAAGGGAACTCCTTGTTGTCTCTGTGTTTTTGGTCGACCAAAACACACATAAAGTGTGTGTTTTTGGGCCAATTTTCCTTTTTAATAATTTCACTTTCAAACTTGACCATTTTGGTCCCTCTAATTCCATATTTATAAAAGGAGGTTAACTTAGTCAAGTTTTCTTTATTATTCTAAAAACTCATAACTAACTAGGTTATTATTCCTAGGTTATTATTCCTAGTTACATAGAGGGTTCGGGGAAGTCATGACCCGTTTCATTTTAAGTCCCGTTAACTAGGGCATCTTAAAATTATGTTTTCTCAAATCATTTATTTTCCTTTTTAATTAATATTAGGATTATTTGTTTAAATCCTAATATTCACCGGGTTAAATTTTTTACCACTAACGGTATTTTACCCGTCGTCACTATTAACGTGGTTTGATTACTAAACCCGTTTTTGGGGTGTTACAAGTCTACCCCCCTTAAAGAGGTTTCGTCCCCGAAACCTTATTTACGTAGTTCCTTTAGTTTTGGACTAAAACGAACTTAGTTTCGTTTCCATTCGAGCATTGCTCGTTTTTATCACTTTTAATATCGAATCATCTTTTAGCCACTCGGTTATCTGATGTAGTCAATACATTATCTTATGCTAATCTTATTGAGACAAGCGCTTTATTCAGTTATAATTATTGTTTTGACCTTAAATGGTCTTCGCGGTTGGACTTACTAGCGGCCGGTTACCTTATATTTCGCCATTTGGGTATGCTACATTGCCATCATCGGCCTTTTGCGTATCTATGATTTCATATCTTATAACTCACGTTAAAACGTGGTTATACTCTATTTTGCTTTTGTGACCGTGATCTCCTCACGTCATGTTTTAAGTTTATGTCGACCCTTCATTATCGAAAATCTTTCTTTCAAGTGTATCGTTTTTACACCTATCGGTGTTTAAAACCTTTAATATTAACCATGTCCAAACTTGTCTCATAATATTCATATCTTGTTAAAATGTCGTTTCTCACTAAAACTGATTTTTTTTAGCTTAACGTTTTATCTTTAACTTACGTCAATTACTCATATCATGGAAATTGACAATCAGTAATTTGTTCTTTTCCGTTCTCGTTTTACACGGGGAATAATAACCAATTCACTCGCTTTATACTATTGACCCATTACCCGGGTTCTTTAGTCTTAATGTTTTTAATGTCTATAACCCTTTATATCGGTTTATTAATATTTCGCACTTTTATTTATTCGGTTCGCGCTTACTTACATTGGCAAGCGTCATCCTCTATTAAATTCGTTTGATTTGTTCGTGTGAAATTTCATCACTTATGAATGTCAAACTTCATTCTTTGTTAGACCCGTTCAACTTTAAAATAGTTGAACGTAATTTATCAAAATTTCTATTTACAGCATCTTATCGTCTTTTAGTCATAACTCGAAACCCGAGTCTTTTGACTTTCAATTCGCGTTCCCGTCTCTTGGTTTTACGCATTCACTCAAAATCCTACCCATCAATCGGGTGTTTAGCGAAGTCGGTATCATTCCAACCCTTCCGGTATGCATTAAGACTTCGCTTCGATTGATTTGGTCGTCTTAGCGAAATCCATCGCTTTTATTCAACCATGTTTTTTTATTCCTTATGTGACCATCCTTGACGGTCTTATAGATTTTGAGTGACGATTATCATCGTCATCCTTGCTTTACTACGACTAAAGTTAACAACCTTGATTATCTTTTTCGTATGGGCAATACCTTCGTTTTTATGATCCGACGGATCATCTATACTTTGGTTTTACTTGCCCATTTTGTCAACCATTGCTCTTTCGTCCAGAATGACTTATTTTCATGAATTTTCGTCAGGTTATTCATTTATATCATCATTTACATTGGTCTTTGTCCCTTCTCTCGGGCTCATTATTCTAATGTAATACGCTTCCGTCACCCGGCTGTGTGTTTACATTATTATCAAGTATTTTGATCATTCGTTTCATTTGGGTACCTTTTAATCTGTCTCATTCACCCCGTCCTTACTACATCGGATGTAAATATGTCCATCATAAAAAGTTCATGGTATCACGTGTTCATTACTTACTTGGCCAGAGTAAGCGATCAACACCTGGTATACATGACCTTTTTATAATTTTCACATTACACCTGTAAGTAATGCCTCTATTTGTTTCTCTTGGAAACAATATCCCGGATAGGTTTTCTATTCGGGTTTTTCCAAGTTTTCAATCTACATAGGCAACTTTCAATCTCTACTTAATTGTTGCATATTACTACTCACGTAATAATTTAAAACGTGCACCTGTTAATGCTTTCTCTGACAAGGTCTCCTTGCCATTAACTAATTCGCAATCGTTACGCGATTTGGGTCCTTGGTGAGCATACTCTACTTGTCATACTTTGGACCATTCCTCCATCAAATCCACAATTTGTTAAACTCTCGCTTTCTTCAGATGCGAGTGTCCTTCAATTAAAATAATTACAAGAGTTAGTAATATCAACTTCAATAGTCGCCCGTATTATAATACAAGGCTTTTCTACTATACGCGTCAACGCGCGTAATTTTGTCAACTATATTTATCATTTAATTGAGGTAACGTGTATCACACGATAACCTATGTATTGTTCACAACATTTTAACTCATACCAAACCATTAATATACATGTACTTACCGGATTTGCGATCAAGCCTCGAACCGAACACACTTTACTCTTTAACCATGAGCTCTGATTACCAACTTGTAAGACCCGTCTCTATTAATCAAGATTATAATATTAAACACGCATTTTATACGAAAAATGCAAGCTTACAAAAACTTTTCCAAGTTAAAGTTCTTCAATAATTTAAAATATTCCAAAATATAATTTCAAGTGTTTACAATATCCACTTTTTAAACTAGAACAAAATAAGATTGTTGCGGAAGCTTCGAGACATGTGTTCGGTTCTCCTTTCTTGCTTGATCCTCATCCGGAGTTCCATAAGACATTCCTAAAATCAAAACCAACATAAAAGTTAGTTTTGATAGTTTCACAACAAGTTATAAACATATTTCCATCCAATTCAATCATCCATTATTCAAAATTCTTGTTTCCTTCGAATTCAAATTTCCGGTTCTTAAACTGAATTATTTGACCCGTTATGGGTATTTATGTCAAACTATAATTTTATCAACTCTTATTTCCTCCAACCATAATCCATATTATGGTTGGTACATGTACCATTCACGAGAGTATCATTCCTTGTGCGTACCTGGCACGGGTCGACATTGACTCGTTTTTAATACATTGCATTACTTTTCGCTAACTTTGGCAAAACATGCTCATACTTTCCGCTTGCCTGTATTTGTAACACTTAACAATACATAATATTACCAATCATCATTTATATTATTATACAACTTCTGACCAAGTATTGAGTCAAAACTAAGTGTTTAAGGCCTCGAAACAATTTCTGCAAGTACAGACTTGCTTGCTGTCAACAACTATTTTGTTGACATAACGTCCGGGAAAACCATGTTAAACAACTTCCGAAAAATTTATAAAAATTACCAATTATCATTTATATTGCTATACCACTTCTGACCAAATATTGAGTCAAAACTAAGTGTTTAAGGCTTCGAAACAATTTCTGCAAATAAGGACCTGCTTGTTGTCAACAACTATTTTGTTGACAAAATGTCCGTGAAAACCGTGTTAAACAACTTCCGAAAAGCTTATAAAAATTACCAATCATCATTTATATTTTTTATACCACTTCTGACCAACTATTGAGTCAAAACTAAGTGTTTAAGGCTTCGAAACAATTTCTGCAAATAACGGACCTGTTTGCTATCAATAACTATTTTATTGTCAAAATGCCCGCGAAAACCATGTCCATTTTATCATTCACAATGCTATCCATTATACAAGTAAGTATTATATTCTAGAAGGTGTAAGTTTTACTTACCTTGCATCCGGTTATTCTTTCTCCGCGTATTTAATCCGTTTGACCCGCGTCTTTCCCAAGCCTCCATCTTGCTCGTCAAGCGTCAACTAACATATAATATTCACAAAGTGGATAGGTTAGTCATTTTAGATCATAACCTACATGCCTTTTGAACCTTTATACTACTTTTCTTACCGAACTCTATTACAGGTCGGTTTTACCTTTTAAACGTCAAACTACCTCATACCACATGAGTTTTGAACAACTAAATTTATTAATAACTCATTTTGGCATTCCACCATTTACCCGGTAGGCGCTAATCCTAGGCCACCGTTTTAAATTTCGTTTCCTACTAATTTCATCACAATTCTACATTCATTCGGGCATTTTAACGAACACCTTGCGGGCATGATTTGCATATTTCTTTTATCTGGTTCATTATCAACTTTCAACCAAGTTTCAAGTATCAAATTTCATGTCCTTATGCCTAGCATTCATAATCAACATCAAGACTTGCATCACTCATCGGTTTTACACTATTTCAACATTGACAATTCATGTGTTCATCACCTAGTTACAATACCCATTTAACATATGTATGGGTAATTGTCGAACTTCTATTTTCCAACACTAGTTTATAAAATTATTAACTAGACTTGTTTCTAAACATGGATTTCGTCACAACATACTTAACCCATTTCAAGTCATTCATGATCATGTATCCAAATTCATGATTTAATCAAACACCTTCTTAACATTATCATGCATGATGATTCTAAACATAGTCTTATCATCATTTTCATCATAACATTAAAACTCACTTAGCGCATATAAGGGTAATCATCAATTTCCTAGTTTTCTATACCAAATCATCAAACTTTTAACTAGGGTTTGTTACTAGACATGGTTTCAACATAACCACACTCATACATTCAACATTCAAACATCAACTTCAATTCATGAGTGTTAATCAGAATTTTAAGATATCACCAAATAACAAAATTCGACTTACCTTGTGATCTCCTAGCTTGAGTGATCACGAATTTATTAAAAGCCCCAATTTTCTTAGCTTGATTTCTCTTGAATTTGGAGAATTTTGTGAGTTTAGGGCTTGAAGGGAACTCTTTCTTGTCTCTGTGTTTTTGGGCCAATTTTCCTTTTTAATAATTTCACTTTCAAACTTGACCATTTTGGTCCCTCTAATTCCATATTTATAAAAGGAGGTTAACTTAGTCAAGTTTTCTTTATTATTCTAAAAACTCATAACTAATTAGGTTATTATTCCTAGTTACCTAGAGGGTTCGGGGAAGTCATGACCCGTTTCATTTTAAGTCCCGTTAACTCGGGCATCTTATAATTTTATTTTCTCAAAGCATTTATTTTCCTTTTTAATTAATATTAGGATTATTTGTTTAAATCCTAATATTCACCGGGTTAATTTTTTTTACCACTAACGGTATGTTACCTGTCGTCACTATTAACGTGGTTTGATTACCAAACCCGTTTTTGGGGTGTTACAAGTCTACCCCCCTTAAAGAGGTTTCATCCCCGAAACCTTATTTACGTAGTTCCTTTAGTTTTGGACTAAAACGAACTTAGTTTCGTTTCCATTCAAGCATTGCTCGTTTTTATCACTTTTAATATCGAATCATCTTTTAGCCACTCGGTTATCTGATGTAGTCAATACATTATCTTATGCTAATCTTATTGAGACAAGCGCTTTATTCAATTATAATTACTGTTTTGATCTTAAATGGTCTTCGCGGTTGGACTTACTAGCCGCCGGTTACCTTATATTTCGCCATTTGGGTATGCTACATTTCCATCATCGGCCTTTTGCGTGTCTATGATTTCATATCTTATAACTCACGTTAAAACGTGGTTATATTCTATTTTGCTTTTGTGATCGTGATCTCCTCACGTCATGTTTTAAGTTTATGTCGACCCTTCATTATCGAAAATCTTTCTTTCAAGTGTATCGTTTTTACACCTATCGGTGTTTACATCCTTTAATATTAACCATTTCCAAACTTGTCTCTTAATATTCATAACTTATTAAAACGTCGTTTCTCACTAAAACTGATTTTTTTAGCTTAACGTTTTGTCTTTAACTTACGCCAATTACTCATATCAAGGAAATTGACAATCAGTAATTTATTCTTTTCCGTTCTTGTTTTACACGAGGAATAATAACCAATTCCCTCGCTTTATACTATTGACCCATTACCCGGGTTCTTTAATCTTAATGTTCTTAATGTCTATAACCCTTTATATCGGTTTATTAATATTTTGCACTTTTATTTATTCGGTTCGCGCTTAGTTATATTAGCAAGCGTCATCCTCTATTAAATTTGTTTGATTTTTCGTGTGAAATTTCATCACTTATGAATGTCAAACTTCATTCTTTGTTAGACCCGTTCAACTTTAAAATAGTTGAACGTAATTTATCAAAATTTCTATTTACAGTATCTTATCATCTTTTAGTCATAACTCGAAACCCGAGTCTTTTGACTTTCAATTCGCGTTCCCGTCTCTTGGTTTTACGCATTCACTCAAAATCCTACCCATCAATCGGGTGTTTTACCGAAGTCGTTCTCAATCCAACCCTTCCGGTATGCATTAAGACTTCGCTTCGATTAATTTGGTCGTCTTAGCGAAATCCATCGCTTTTATTCAACCATGTCTTTTTTATTCCTTATGTGACCATCCTTGACGGTCTTATAGATTTTGAGTGACGATTTTCATCGTCATCCTTGCTTTACTACGACTAAAGTTAACAACCTTGATTATCTTTTTCGTATGGGCAATACCTTCATTTTTATGATCCGGCGGATCATCTGTACTTTGGTTTTACTTGCCCATTTTGTCAACCATGGCTCTTTCGTCCAGAATGACTTATTTTCATGAATTTTCGTCAGGTTATTCATTTATATCATCATTTACATTGGTCTTTGTCCCTTCTCTCGGGCTCATTATTCTAATGTAATGCGCTTCCGTCACCCGGCTGTGCGTTTACATTATTATCAAGTATTTTGATCATTTGTTTCATTTGGGTACCTTTTAATCTATCCCATTCACCCCGTCCTTACTACATCGGATGTAAATATGTCCATCATAAGAAGTTCATGGTACCATGTGTTCACTACTTACTTGGCCAGAGTAAGCGATCAACACCTAGTATACATGACCTTTTTATAATTTTCACATTACACCCCATGTAAGTAATGCCTCTATTTGTTTCTCCTGGAAACAATATCCCGGATAGGTTTTCTATTCGGGTTTTTTCAAGTTTTCAAACTACATATGCAACTTTCAATCTCTACGTAATTGTTGCATATTACTATTCACGTAATAATTTAAAACGTGCACCTGTTAATGCTTGCTCTAACAAGGTCTCCTTGCCATTAACTTATTCGCAATCGTTACGCGATTTAGGTCCTTGGTGAGCATACTCTACTTGTCATACTTTGGCCCGTTCCTCTGTCAAATCCACAATTTGTTAAACTCTCGCTATCTTCAGATGCGTGTGTCCTTCAATTAAAACAATTACAAGAGTTAGTAATATCAACTTCAATCGTCGCCCGTATTATAATACAAGGCTTTTCTACTATACGCGTCAACGCGCGCAATTTTGTCAACTATATTTATCATTTAATTGAGGTAACGTGTATCACACGATAACCCTGTGTGTTGTTCACAACTTTTTAACTCATACCAAACCATTAATATACATGTACTTACCGGATTTGCGATCACGCCTCGAACCAAAAACACTTTACTCTTTAACCATGAGCTCTGATTACCAACTTGTAAGACCCGTCTCTATTAATCAATATTATAATATTAAACACTCATTTTATACGACAATGCAAGCTTACAAAAACTTTTCCAAGATAAAGTTTTTACATAATTTAAAACATTCCAAAATATAATTTCAAGTGTTTACAATATCCACTTTTTAAACTAGAACAAAATAAGATTGTTGCGGAAGCTTCGAGACATGTGTTCGGTTCTCCTTTCTAGCTTGATCCTCATCTGGAGTTCCATAAGACATTCCTAAAATCAAAACCAACATAAAAGTTAGTTTTGACAGTTTCACAACAAGTTATAAACATATTTCCATCCAATTCAATCATCCATTATTCAAAATTCGTGTTTCCTTCGAATTCAAATTTCCGGTTCTTAAACCGAATTATTTGACCCGTTATGGGTATTTATGTCAAACTATAATTTTATCAAATCTTATTTCCTCCAACCATAATCCATATTATGGTTGGTACATGTACCATTCATGAGAGTATCTTTCCTTGTGCGTACCTGGCACGGGTCGACATTGACTCGTTTTTAATACATTGCATTACTTTTCGCCAACTTTGGCAAAACATGCTCATACTTTCCGCTCGCCTGTATTTGTAACACTTAACAATACATTATATTACCAATCATCATTTATATTATTATACAACTTCTGACCAAGTATTCAGTCAAAACTAAGTGTTTAAGGCCTCGAAACAATTTCTGCAAGTACAGACTTGCTTGCTGTCAACAACTATTTTGTTGACAAAACGTCCGAGGAAACCATGTTAAACAACTTCCGAAAAATTTATAAAAATTACCAATCATCATTTATATTTCTATACCACTTCTGACCAAATATTGAGTCAAAACTAAGTGTTTAAGGCTTCGAAACAATTTCTGCAAATACGGACCTGCTTGCTGTCAACAACTATTTTGTTGACAAAACGTCCGCGAAACCCACGTTAAACAACTTCCGAAAAGCTTATAAAAATTACCAATCATCATTTATATTGTTATACCACTTCCGACCAAATATTGAGTCAAAACTAAGTGTTTAAGGCCTCGAAACAATTTCTGCAAATACGGACCGGCTTGCTGTCAACAACTATTTTGTTGACAAAACGTCCGCGAAAACCGCGTTAAACAACTTCCAAAAAACTTATAAAAATTACCAATCATCATTTATATTGTTATACCACTTCTGACCAAATATTGAGTCAAAACTAAGTGTTTAAGGCTTCGAAACAATTTCTGCAAATAACGGACCTGTTTGCTATCAATAACTATTTTATTGACAAAATGCCCGCGAAAACCATGTCCATTTTATCATTCACAATGCTATCCGTTATACAAGTAAGTATTCTATTCTAGAAGGTGTAAGTTTTACTTACCTTGCATCCGGTTATTCTTTCTCCGCGTATTTAATCCGTTTGACCCGCTTCTTTCCCAAGCCTCCATCTTGCTCGTCAAGCGTCAACTATCATATAATATTCACAAGGTGGATATAGTCATTCTAGATCATAACCTATATGCCTTATGAACATTTATACTACTTTTCTTACCGAACTCTATTATAGGTCGGTTTGACCTTTTAAACGTCAAACTACATCATAACACATGAGTTTTGAACAACTAAATTTATTAATAACACATGAGTTTTGGCATTTCGCCATTTACCCGGTAGGCGCTAATCCTAGGCCACCGTTTTAAATTTCGTTTCCTACTAATTTCATCACAATTCTACAATCATTCGGCCATTTTAATGAACACCTTGCGGGCATGATTTGCATATTTCTTTTATCAAGTATCAAATTTCATGTCCTTATGCCTAGCATTCATAATCAACATCAAGACTTGCATCACTCATTGGTTTTACACTATTTCAACATTCACAATTCATGTGTTCATCACCTGGTTACAATACCCATTTAACATATGTATGGGTAATTATCGAATTTCTATTTTCCAACACTAGTTTATCAAATTATTAACTAGACTTGTTTCTAAACATGGATTTCATCACAACGTACTTAACCCGTTTCAAGTCATTTATGATGATGTATCCAAATTCATGATTTATTCAAACACCTTCTTAACATTATCATGCATGATGATTCTAAACATAGTCTTATCATCAATTTCATCATAACATTAAAACCCACTTAGCACATATAAGGGTAATCATCAATTTAGGGAAACCACCGATGGTCAATATCAGTGGATGTCAAGAATAAAAATGTGAGCAGTGGGTGTTTTTTAACAATCAGTGGATACCCAACAATGATTGAAAAACTGATGTTTGGTCAGTCAATGGTCAACATGAAGAATGAAGAAACAAAAGTTGTCTTTCAGCAGTGGATAACATTTAACAATCAATTTTTTAACAAAAACAGTGGTTGTAACTGACTTTTAAGGATTAATGTTCCCCCTGTAACAGATGATGCCAAAACTCTTCATTATTATGGATTTTTATTGTCTCATCAAAAGTTCCCTAACTTGCCCTTTAAATTGCAATTCAAAATCTAAGGAACTTGTATCATCCTCATCCCTGCAAAGTGTAAGCTAAGGAGATCCTGTAAGTCTTCAACACCCAGGCCAAGTGCTGCTTCCCTTGATATTTGCTTCACTACACCATTAGATCTGATCTGTGGCACCTGGGAAAAATCCACAGTCATCCTGATCTAACATCGTGCTGTTTCATCCTGATCTAACACCGTGCTGTTTTGGATTGCTTATCAAATTTCGGGACGAAATTTCTTTCAAGTTAGGGATGATGTGACAACCCGAGATTTCAAGGTCCTCCTTTGCGTGTTAGTTGCTTACAATTCTGTTTTCATACTTTGCCTTAGGTTGTAACTTGAACATAATTGATAATGATTAATGAATTGATAAGGATTAATAAGTTGGTAAAATTGTATGATTGTTAGTTATTGGGAACTTTGAACTATTTAAGGTCCCTAGACTTAACCCATGACGAAATACTGGACTTTCGCCATCACCTTCACCCGACGAAAAATACCTTTCTCTCCAAAAGCAGCATCTTTCGCCGTATGGGCCTTTGGCCCAAGTAAGGCCCAGATACGAGCCGGATATATTTACCTAGTTTTCTTGTATGTACGTAAAGTGATAACTGACGAAACCCTAGCTCTCCCTCTCTCAGCAAACCGACGGCAGCCTTGGCTCTTGTCTTGATTTCTATCTTATTCTCTCGGTTAGTATGTCCCTATCGTTACTCGTTTATGATTCTCTTATTGTACAGGATTGTATGGTTACATGTTTATGTGTTAGGGTCATAGAATCGTTGTTGAAATTGTATTCATAAGAATTGAATGGGATGGAATATGATGATAATTGTGGCTGTGTAAATCTCACGAATGCAGATCTGGAAACCAATAGTCATATAGTAATATGTGAATTAGGGCTGCATATTACTGATTGAAATCATTGCACGTATGATCCGATTAGGCTGTTTAGGGATGATGATCGATTAGATTGAATGTCGTTAATGAAGTTGATTCCTTATGACTGTTACGAAACCTGTTGAATGATCTGATTTAGGTAAACTATAACCTGTAACTGATAAGAGTGCGAAGAAGAACTGGCTTTTCGTTGATTGGCCTTCGACAAAACACCAGGATGATTCGCCGAAGTCTCTTCCTGGCGAAAAATGATAGTTCATCATGGAGGTCTTTCGTCACACTCAGGACCGACGAAAAATGATGATTCGCCGAAGTGGTTTTTCACCATAGGTAAAACAAACAGAACAGTGTGAACCATGGGTGTGTTCATGGGACAAAGAGCTTAGATAATTCATGGTGCTTATAATGATGAATGTGTTTGTCATACGATTATGATTGCTGCATGTTAATAACCATAGTGAGAAATGAGGAATGTGAACTAATTTATGTGAGTAACAAACCCATTCGTTAAATGCTATTAAAAGTTTAGTACATGAGGTGGGAACTTGTAAAAAAACTGGGCATGTGCTACATGCTATACTGTGATCATGTGATAGATGCAAACTGTATGGGATAAGTAACTGATGAATGATAATAGAACTTATAACAACCCTAAACCGACACCCTCGTAATATTTTTCGACACTCTAAAAATATTTAAAATATCCTAGTATGTCTCTAAAATACACCACATACGTGAAAACGGACCCCGAATACCTTGAATATTATTAAAAATAATTAAAAGTATAGTTTTTGGGTTTGAGGCGGGCCACGTAAGCCACACCTCAACCCTTACGCGAGCCGCGAGAAGGTAAACCCTGGCGAAACCCTGGGCCGCCACGTGGCCCAACACATTGTGACAACCGGTAAATTTACGCTATTAATTACGTGATTAACAAGCGATTAACGCGACAATAAATAGTGTTTACAACACGAATAAACTTAATTAGGCCTTAGAAGTGCTAAGGAACGCCTGATCGACTTTACAATACACGCATGAAGGTCTACAGAGAGCCTGCTAAACGGTAAACGATGACGATCTGAAACCGTACGAATTACTGACGACACCGACAAAAATGGATGTTACACGAATATTTTTATGTTTATGGAGTTTGGATTGCGATATCGGGTCGCGTAGAAATTACGGGCCACTTACACACGAGATGGGTTTGGGGGCCCTGGGTCCAAGCCCAAAACCCACAAGCCTAAACCTGCGCATATTATACTAGATCTATTTCTTGAGGATCTATACAAAATCTCATCTAAATCTTAGGAAATCTTTACAAAATCCCTTGAAAATCTTGACAAAATATTCATAAAATCTACAAAAGATTAATACAATCTTTATAAATCTCATCTCAAACCTCTCTATAAAAGCCCTCTATTAGGTTTACCATCTTCTCAAACAACTCACACACACAAAGAAACCAACACCCTCATTTGTCTGCAACTAAATTAAATACACACAAGACCCTTATCCCCTCTACCTATCGATTGCTACATACTACCAGTAGGCACAAAGGAAAAACATAACACAACTTCATCCCCTGAAACCCTATTGCTCTCTCTCCCTCGTGATCACTTTGCCAGCCATGGGAGCCGCCGACCGGGCCATCACCGGCACCGGTTAATCGGCCGACGACAGCCACACCTCCCCCTCTCGTTTCTGATGTCGGCAACGAATGAAGACGCGCCGCCGTGAGCGGCGGCGGTGGTGACTATGTTCAGCGAAACACCCCCCCGACCTCCGATGTGTAATGGCGCGGTGACGAGAGAGAATCTCGATGGAGAGAAGACAGGAACAAGGAGAGAGAGAGAGACAGAGATGTTGACGGCAGCGGCGGTGCTGGTCGTTTTTCCGGCGACTCACCGGAGACGATGCTCTGGTGCCGATGATGATGGTGGCGGGTATTGTCAGCAAGTTTGGGTTACGGTCCATGGGGTTCGAGAGACGTTGATGCAGACTTCTGGCTCGGGTCGGATCAATTTTGGTTTGGGTTTGGCTCCGATTGGGTTCAGGTCAGGTCAGAAATGTTGTAGCTCGGGAAATCTTTGGGAGCTCGGGTCGGGTCAAACAACGGGAGTGTTAGACGACTTTGAGTTCAGATTTGGTGCAACAGGTTCGGGATCTCTTCGGGTTGAGTTGCAAGAGAACAGATCTGTATGGTTCGGGTCGACTCGGTCAAACCAAGTCGACTCGGTCAAACCCGGTCAACAGTGAGTTGACTCGGTCAACTCAGTCAGCTCACTCAACGGTTCGGCGTGAAGGCTTGGTAAAAACTAATGACGCGTTTAATATTTGTGTTCTTATATAGATTTTATCCTACGTGAACGAGCTCGAACCATTCCATTTATAATTTAGTTTATATCTTGAAATACTTAACGAAAACTATATATATTTGACTTATATTGGTTGAATATTGTTGAATCTTGATAAAAGTAACGACAACTTAGATGTCGGGGGCGTCCAAAAAAACAGAGGAAACTCTGCCTGTTTTTTTCGAGGAAATCCGGAATATACAACGCGTTTTATTATAAAATAAACTATCGAATTTTTGGAAAAACGAATACGAACATATAATTTCTTTTGACAATACGTTACAAAGGCGACAATTCTTTTATAAGCTTAAATATAGTTATATGTTATTTCGAATATCAAATGACATGATTTCATTTTGTAAAAATAAATATAAAGTTTTTATATTATCAAACAAGATGGATTCGCTTTTATAAAAATAAATATAGTATATATTTATTTTAAACATACAACGACTCGATGAAGTTTTCATAAAATAAATATAACTTTTATATTTATTTCAAACGCCTAAACGGCATATACATATATTTTGGTAAAATATACAAGACGCAATATATAATACAAGTCTATCATATATTACTTTCATACGAACATTCCTATATATCAACATACGACTTCACAAAACGAAGCTAAACGAATATAACTTAATCATTTTCCTTAAGTTAACAACTTACGTCAAATCGTTCAGTTAACGATTTGGTAGAGCTCGGTAACACGTAGTTACCGTTTTTGCTTACAAACTTATTAGATATTCCATGTTAGGAATATTGTAGAATACACGCTAGCGAGCCTCGTCTTGGAAACGACATCGCGAAGTCGTATTTAGCTAGCTTTGCAAGTAATATTCAGGTGAGTTCATAACCCAACTTTTTCATTGTTTTACATTTTTCTAAATGTTTTCGGGGTGGAAAGACATGCACATTTTGCAAAGCATACAAGAATTACATATTCATAAACCATTTTACAAGAAAGTTTTAACAGAAACAAATGGCTTACGAAAAGCTTATGTTTTATACCGGTTTTTCAAACAAGCGTATTTTTCGAAATATGCATACACACAAATTCTAGTTTTCTAAAAACTACGGGAAAATACAAATACAAGAGCTTACAATACATGTGTTATGGTATGATGGAGTACAAAAACATTCAAGTGAAACATTCCAGATCATGTCTCGAATAGGGTACCATAAGCACCATTAATCAACGTATACATTCAGACCGCGGAACAAAAGGTTAGATCTAATGGGTTTCAGGCAACCCCACTCTTGGCCTACTTCTACCAAAGAGTGCTTCTGTGTCTCAGTCAAAGTCGACAAAAATGCCTAGGTTTGGTGGCTTCCTATGTCGCGACACATGTTAGTGGCCTTGCAAACCACTAGCGATCTCACACATTCAAACAGTCATAGTGCTCCATTACAGATGCGTTTTACAAGTTACTTTCAAACATTCATACATTCTACAAGTTTCATATTATGTTTTCATTCAAGTAATCAAACATTCAAGTATTTAAACATTCAAGGAATTTAAACATTCAACAACACTTCAAAAACCGGTAATTCAAAAAGATTTATTTCAAATCTTTTGCAAACAAACTATGAACTCGCTCAACTTTATGTTGATTTTTTTTCGCATGTTTCTTTCTCAGGTTACTTTTCAAACAATGGAACGGTTGGAATAGGAGGACCATGAAGAGTCGAGTACTTAGTGGGCGTTCATTTTCTAGAAGACTTAGATTATTTGCTTCCGCTGTGCAATGAAGATACCAGTCCAGTCACGCCAATGCTCTGATATTTCGGGGTGTGACAGATTGGTATCAGAGCTAAAGGTTACAGCGAATAGGGTTCTCCGTAGAGATACCTAGGCTCTAACCTCACTTTCCCCTGGGAACTCAGAATATTAAAACCTGAATACATACAGAACGCATAGTACTCGAATATGGTCTCCAACCGTTGCCGAAAAACAAACAGTCAAGATTTTGTTTTCAAACATACGCTAAAGTGGTGTCTTACACACGATACACAAAACAATCGCATACAGTACACAAAACTCTGAGAGTTTAGGAAACATGCATTTAAGACCTTCGGAAACTTATGTTAAAGTTCATTAAAGGTCATCACGTAGGAACTGCAAATATTAATTCGGGCACACACAATTATACATATCGTCTATGATGTTTTAACTTCCCGAGCAGGCAGCCTACGCATAACGAAACGCTAGCGCACAGGTATACGTGAGACTTAAGCTATACGTCAACGGAGGTTGAAGTACGTCACATGCGACTATCGATCAGGAAGCGGCAGTTGGCGCGCGGTCCTGCAAACAACACGAGTCATGCTAAGGAGAAGGCGTATGTCTCCGCAATCCCCCTAACTCAATAATGGCGAATATGCTATGTTCGACATTCCATGGTAATGTCACCTAACAACTGGTCGTCACATGCAACCCTAGGTAAAGTCCTTAAATTTCTTTTATTGAAATTTCGACTTTCACATTTACTGAGTAGATTTTCGTATCTCTACTCCTCTTAATGGTCATTACATCACAATAACTTATTCATTATAGCGAATGTTCATTTGCTTCATTTCTTGAAAATTCATATGTTACGCATGCATCTTTTGTTACGCATGTGGTTTCGTTTCGAATAAAGCGTTTCATTGAAGTTCAAATATTGTTTCGCTAAATCTAATTGTTGATTTGTGATTCGAATGACCTGCATTATTGTAATTGTTGACTTTTTGTTATCGAGTCAACACATTTTCTTGAAATTTCTTTTCTTTTCAAGTTACATACATGGTTTTCGTTGTGACCATGCTAAAAGTTTTCTTGTCGATACATGCAAATATTGTCGGCTTACGCCGAAGTCAAATTCAATTGTTTGAACTTGTTCATTTCACATATTCAATTCAAGACACCATATGATGTATTGAAAACATCATATTCGAATTCGTTTTAACAAGCGTTTCATTGTTCTAAGTCGTAGTAGATTTGTTTGGTCTGCGACTCCATTAAGTCGTTTGTTGATTTCGACACCTTGTGGTGACATTTTCACTAAATTGAAGCTTGCGCTAATTTCATGCACGGATTTAATTGTCTGTTTATTTATTTAGATTAAATCCGCTTCGATTTATTATCGCGCTTTCATTTGACTTCAAACACAGGTGATACTTGCTTGATCACCACTATTATCGAATTATTTTTGGTCACTACGACACCTTGTGGCGTCGGTAGAACTTGCAGCTTGGGCTGATCATGATTGAGCGTTTTATGCAAAACTATTTTATTTAGGCTTGTTGATTCTAAGCTTCTCCTAGTGAATGTTATTGTCTCTAACATTCATTTGCATATTGTAAACGTCCATTTGGAATTCTTTTGGTCGAAATTCCCCTTTTATTGGACCCCTGTTAACTTGATCACACTAGTGATTGTATCAGTATGCCTCGTTTCCTTGGACAATATTCGTAATTACTTACATATAACGTAACTCTATGGAGTTGACGTAGTCTAAATTTCGAGGACGAAATTTTATTAACAGGGGGAGACTGTGACAACCGGTAAATTTACGCTATTAATTACGTGATTAACAAGCGATTAACGCGACAATAAATAGTGTTTACAACACGAATAAACTTAATTAGGCCTTAGAAGTGCTAAGGAACGCCTGATCGACTTTACAATACAAGCATTACGGTCTACAGAGAGCCTGCTAAGCGGTAAACGATGACGATCTGAAACCGTACGAATTACTGACGACACCGACAAAAATGGATGTTACACGAATATTTTTATGTTTATGGAGTTTGGATTGCGATATCGGGTCGCGTAGAAATTACGGGCCACTTACACACGAGATGGGTTTGGGGGCCCTGGGTCCAAGCCCAAAACCCACAAGCCTAAACCTGCGCATATTATACTAGATCTATTTCTTGAGGATCTATACAAAATCTCATCTAAATCTTAGGAAATCTTTACAAAATCCCTTGAAAATCTTGACAAAATATTCATAAAATCTACAAAAGATTAATACAATCTTTATAAATCTCATCTCAAACCTCTCTATAAAAGCCCTCTATTAGGTTTACCATCTTCTCAAACAACTCACACACACAAAGAAACCAACACCCTCATTTGTCTACAACTAAATTAAATACACACAAGACCCTTATCCCCTCTACCTATCGATTGCTACATACTACCAGTAGGCACAAAGGAAAAACATAACACAACTTCATCCCCTGAAACCCTATTGCTCTCTCTCCCTCGTGATCACTTTGCCGGCCATGGGAGCCGCCGACCGGACCATCACCGGCACCGGTTAATCGGCCGACGACAGCCACACCTCCCCCTCTCGTTTCTGATGTCGGCAACGGATGAAGACGCGCCGCCGTGAGCGGCGGCGGTGGTGACTATGTTCAGCGAAACACCCCCCCGACCTCCGATGTGTAATGGCGCGGTGACGAGAGAAAATCTCGATGGAGAGAAGACAGGAACAAGGAGAGAGAGAGAGAGACAGAGATGTTGACGGCAGCGGCGGTGCTGGTCGTTTTTCCGGCGACTCACCGGAGACGATGCTCTGGTGCCGATGATGATGGTGGCGGGTATTGTCAGCAAGTTTGGGTTACGGTCCATGGGGTTCGAGAGACGTTGATGCAGACTTCTGGCTCGGGTCGGATCAATTTTGGTTTGGGTTTGGCTCCGATTGGGTTCAGGTCAGGTCAGAAATGTTGTAGCTCGGGAAATCTTTGGGAGCTCGGGTCGGGTCAAACAACGGGAGTGCTAGACGACTTTGAGTTCAGATTTGGTGCAACAGGTTCGGGATCTCTTCGGGTTGAGTTGCATGAGAACAGATCTGTATGGTTCGGGTCGACTCGGTCAAACCCGGTCAACAGTGAGTTGACTCGGTCAACTCAGTCAGCTCACTCAACGGTTCGGCGTGAAGGCTTGTTAAAAACTAATGACGCGTTTAATATTTCTGTTCTTATATAGATTTTATCCTACGTGAACGAGCTCGAACCATTCCATTTATAATTTAGTTTATATCTTGAAATACTTGACGAAAACTATATATATTTGACTTATATTGGTTGAATATTGTTGAATCTTGATAAAAGTAACGACAACTTAGATGTCGGGGGCGTCCAAAAAAACAGAGGAAACTCTGCCCGTTTTTTTTGAGGAAATCCGGAATATACAACGCGTTTTATTATAAAATAAACTATCGATTTTTTGGAAAAACGAATACGAACATATAATTTCTTTTGACAATACGTTACAAAGGCGACAATTCTTTTATAAGCTTAAATATAGTTATATGTTATTTCGAATATCAAATGACATGATTTCATTTTGTAAAAATAAATATAAAGTTTTTATATTATCAAACAAGATGGATTCGCTTTTATAAAAATAAATATAGTATATATTTATTTTAAACATACAACGACTCGATGAAGTTTTCATAAAATAAATATAACTTTTATATTTATTTCAAACGCCTAAACGACATATACATATATTTTGGTAAAATATACAAGATGTTGGTGCAGTCATCTGTCGACTACGTCTAAGGTCGAGTCTCGTTCTCGTTGCGGATCCAATCAGACATGACATCACGAGTGACATCACCCATGTGACATCACAAGTGATGTCATGAATCTACAAAATTGATGTTGGCCGTTTAATGACAAAAGATACAAGAAATATGCATACTCACAAAAAGTTAAATTCCAAGTTTTATGTTGATTGGACCAACATGAGATCCAATGGGATGTTGCCAATCCAAGGCCCAATGAAAAGGGTTCATGTGTTGTCAAAAGTCAACAGGAAAGATTTGATGATGAGGATCACGTTTATGGTCAATCATGTGGATCGCCTTTACGGCATGATGAGCTGAACCGCTTTTATGAACACATGGGAACCGCTTTTACGGCATTAGGTGCTGAACCGCTTTAATGTACATGTCAGTTGGAGCGGTTCACAACTACTATATATAGGTTGTGTTATCATTTCATTTGTAACGTTGTTCAGATTTGCTACCGAGGTGCTGCCGGTATTTCCTTGTACTATAAACATTGTAAAATCAATCTACAAGAGGTTTAAAGTGTGAATCTAGCTGTGTACGCATCCGTTTCTTTGTTTCCGCCTCTGAAACGGAGTTGAGCTCTTCCGAACGACTCGTTTAGGTCGCGAAATTCGATCCTACAATTGGTATCAGAGCCAAGGAGGAGGAGATCTCACATATACAGCTCGTTTTCATCATTTTTTCTGCTTCTACACCTTTCTTTTTCGATAAACGCAACTTTTTACGGTCAAAATCGCTTCAAATTTTCACAGTGTGTGCGTAATCATGAATTAACAAAACCTGGAAGTTTTCAGAACTAAATTCGGCTTAAAATTGATTAAAATTGAAGTTTTGTTCGAAAGTTGTTCGTGTTTCGCTGACGTCATCGTGGTTCGCTCAAAAAATAGCTTAGGTTCGCTCAAAAAAGGTCAGGACCGCTCCAAATTATCGCTTCTGGTTCGCTTATTTGGTTGAATTTCGGGTCGCTCTTTGTGACATTTTTGAACCGCTTTTTAAGACAATTGAGGACCGCTCATTGTGCCAAAGTCGTGACTCAATCATAAGACATCATCTATTTCGCTGTTATGACCATCAAAATTTGTTAATTGTTGAACTTGTCAGTAGTTGGGAATAGCAAAAGGAAGTCACATGTGATATTTGTCAATTAAAAAGGTGTTTGACATATCGAAATTTTAAAAAGTTGTCAGTTCATTGGGATAAGATAACACATGCCTGTATCATGTTACATTTGAAAGATGATAAAGATGTATAAGTTGAGGTCAAATAGAATCATAGGATAATTGTGAAGTTGTCGGCCAGTTAAAGAATTGAACCGCCCAACTACCGTTTTAGCAACCCACTACTTATTGTTGGCCTAAAGTTTGAATATATATTGAACAATAACCAGCTCACATATAGCGGCCCTATCAGATCTAAACATCCACCTTCACTGATTGCCCAATCAACATTAACATCCACCGCCCCACTACCTTATCAGCGGCCCAATCATTACAATTTGCACCGCCCAATTAAACTTGTAAAGCCCATAATCTTCGGCCCAATCAGCTTGTGATTAAAATTGTTTGTGATCAAATTAGTTTTATCGACATTTAGTTTGTGATTGGCCCAAGACTCACTTATATATCGACCTTAGTTGATAATTGTGCTTTATCCACAGTTAATACTCTAAATGTCAAAAGTGTTTGTCATTTGATTATCTGGACATTTTGATTCATAATGTTTGCATATGTTGAGTTAGTGATATTGTTTTGTGGTGATAAGTAGTGTACCCAGGTTGCGTGAGTTGTCAGATCGTACCAAAAATTGTTCAGTACGCATCAAAGTAAGGTCAAAAGGTTTGAAGTTCAGTCGATTCACACGGTTCGATCAGTCGTTTTGTCAGTCAAGTCGCGTGGTTTGAGTTGTGGTTTCTGTCAGTTCGTACAGTCTAAAGTTCAAAAGTTTCAAAGAGTCAGGTTGTTTGTAATTGTTCCGGGTCATAGCAGTTCGCACAGTTTGTCAACCTTCAGTTCGCACAAGAACAAATTCACCAGTTCGAGTACCAGTTCGTTTTCATTAATTCATAAATTTTTAAAACTGATTGTTTTTTGCTTGTGTGTTTTCAGGTATTTCCCGAAGTATCATCTGATTTTTGAAACATGGAAGAGAACTTTTACAATGCTCTTGCTACACCGGTTGATACAGTTTCAGCTGCGTTATTGAAGAAATCATTTAATACGTTTGTGGCTTTTGAAGATGAAACAACAAAGCAGACAATTGATAGATATTGTCATCTGGTATTGGAAATGGATAGATTGAACATTAAGAAAGAGGATGATGAGTGGATCGATAAGCTAGCTGAGGCTTTACCCCAACAGAAGTGGGGAACCTATCTGTTGATTGTAAAACACATGAGGAAGTCTCAAGTTATGAATCTGGCACAGTTTATTCAGAAAATTGAAGAGCATGAGTTGGATATCCAGAAAAAAGCAAAAGTTAAAGAAAGTTCAACAAAGGAAGCTGAAGGACAGAAAGCTGAAAAAGAATCTGATGAACCAGTGACTGAGAAAGAAGTTGAAAAATTAGTGGATGTCGAGAAATTTGTTGAAGTTGAAAAGACTGTCGAAGTCGAAAAGATAGTTGAAAAGGTGGTTGAAGTCACAAAGCCTTGTGAGAAATGTTCAGAAGCTTGCAAAGTTTGTGAAGAAAAAGATAAAAAGATTGCTGAGTTAGAGAAAATGAAGGAAGATTTATTGTCTGATGTGAAGTATGTTAAAGAGTCATACGATGTACTAAACAGGACAGTTGACAGTTTGAAAAGAGCAAATGCAGAATTTGAAAAATCAAATGACAAGATGGGTGCTACTTTGATGACAAAGCAAAGCGTCATTAATGATTATATCGAAGATTGTGCTAACTTGAAGAAGGAGTTGGAACTTGAGAAAATAGAAAGTGAAAGGATCAACCGATTACTTTTGAGTTATACTACTTGTGATTATCTGATTGATCGGGTTTATCCTACTGTCGCAGGTCTTGAAGCTTTCAAGAAGAAAGGAAAAGAAGAGGATACTGGTAAGAAACCAAGTGTCAAGTATAACAGATGTCCGCCTCCTATCTATGAAAGTTATTCCCCAAGAAAACCAAACGAGGAACAAGTAGACAAGGCTCTAAACATCAAATTAAAGTCTGAAATCACTGATGAATTACCAGACAATATTGATGTTACATTCACAGCGTCTGACACTGATCATGAGTCCGAGTTAGTTAAGAGAGTTGTCGATCAGGTGTTGGATACGGATGAAGAGTCAAAACAGGAGTTTAAGTCTGAAAGTTCGAGTTTGTTAGAAAAGAGTCCGAGTTCACCGGTTAACAGGGTTTACAATAAAGAATTCCTGTTATCAAAATCTAATTTGAATGACGAATCGATTAAAGTAGCATATACTTTGATTGATTCAGACAAATTATATTCTGATGAGGAATTCCCAATAAGAAGTGTCAAAACTGAAATGATCAAACAGGTTTTCAAATTAACAGAAATTAATATTTCTGAAATAAAAGATTTAGATCTTACTGACAAACCTAAAAAGTACACTTCAAGAGTTCAACAGAGATTGAACAAGAAAAAGGGTTATGATTATGGTTCAGGTTATCGAAAGAAACCAAACCATAATGGTAATCTCAAAAAGAAAGGTCTTGGATTCAATTATTCAGAAAATCATAAAAATCAGAAAACTTATAAACCAAAAACAAACTTTGTTTCAGGTGGGAGTTCTGAAGATGAGCAGAAGAAACCGTTCTGGAAGCAGTCGAATCAAGAGTTTCTTGCTGAAGTGAGGAAGAATGTGAGAAAATCTGCTCAGAGAATTGACAGAAGAACCTGTTTCAAATGCCAAGAAGTTGGACACATAGCATGGAATTGCCCCAAGACCAACTACCAAAAACAGGGAGTTTCTTCTAACTCTGTTTTGAGAAAAACTTGTGTTGATAAGAAAGAACAACCTGTGAAAAATGTTAAAAAGTTTGAAAATTCTACTTCTGAGGAAGGAGAAAGTTCAAAACGTTTTTACAAAAGAAAAGGTGATATGAACAAGCAAAAGTGGGTTGTTAAATCTGAGGGTAATTCTGACAATGAATCTGATTCCATAAAATCAGAGGAGTCATGTGTTGAGAAAAAGATTGATAATTCCGTTCCAGTGGTGAACGATGAGAATTTTCCGAAATTGTCAAAGGAAAATTTGATGAAGAAAGTTGGAAAGGTTGAAATCTCAAATCAATTCTTCGCCGATAAAGGAGAATTTGATGTTGATAAGGCTTTCAACGGGAAAGTCAAACATATTTTTGGGAAGATGGTTGATAAGAAGGTAAAAGGTGCTAAAGAATTTTATAAATCAAAATGTTGGTGGGACAGATGTGTTCCAAAGTCACCCAAGGCTGGTGAAGCTTGGGTGGACATTATGTTTGAGTAAAACACCGGATTTGCCGGAGATCCCAAGTTTATATCGTGGATCAGGAATCGGCATCTTTCATGTTAATTAGGATGATTGGAAAGTGTTTGTAATTGTTAAAATTTTACAGGTAAGAGGACTATGCCGGAGCTTCCAGGTTGGTAAGTGCGAAGCAGGAATCGGCATCCTGATTGGTAAAATGGTGATGTAGACGTAACATTCCTACAAGTGGTTATTTTTACAATTGGTTTAGAGATTGCTTGATTGCAAATGGTAAATCAGGGACATTAAGTTGTACTTGATTTACTACTTATGGGTAAAAGATAGACAAGATGATGAACCACATCCCCGAATTTAGTATTGATATACCTACAAGTGGTAAAATCAACCAAACTTATTTTCCGGAAAAATCATTTTGATTAAAACAAACTTAAGTGTTTTGAAATCTAAATGAGAAAATAGTTTGTTGATAGGGGGAGTTCTGATTGTTTATGCCAAAGTGAATGGCGAATTGATGCGATTTGATATCGGTTGTCATGTTTCTGTATAGTTTGTTTTCAATTTTCGTTAATGTGTTTGCATTTTAGGGGGAGTAGAAAATTTCAGAAAATCCAAAAACATTAGAAAATTTGAAAAAGTCAAAAACATGATAATATCAAAAATGAGTTTTTGTTGCATAAAAGAGGAAATGATAGTACATCAGTGGACTATCACAACACGCTAAAGAATTGGAAAGTCAAAATGTGATAAACGATCTTACTGCGGATGTGTCAGTAGATTTTTGCACATTTAGTAAATTGAAACGAGATATAAACCTAAATCAAACTTGCTTAATTCGTGGGTAACTATTCTTGGATATATGGGTAACCCCTGAAATCTTGTTTGAAAGGTCCCGTATTCTGAGATACTAGGTCTTTATACTCAGTGATATCTGGGGTATTATCCCGGGACTTCTGCTGTATGGAAGTACTGACCTAGTCCCCGGATAATACTTTCTGCAAATGCTTGAAAAAGCGCCGCCCTCAGCATGCTGATGAAACAATAAAATTGATAGTCGCTGCTGTTGAAATGCAAAAAGATCCTCTAAAGGGGACCCACCAAAAGTCGAGCCGTCATCTCTCTGCTGAACGGAAGTTCTGACCTGAGCTCTCACGGTTTCGCATTTAACCCCTTTACAGATATCATCTGTGGTATACTCACCTGTAAGACTGAATATTTGGGATCTGGATACGGGAGTATATTCAAGTGGAGTGATACACAGTTAAGTTCAAGTCTCTAAAACACTAATATCGTATCTCGAATCAATTGAAATTTGTGTGAAAATTTAAGTGGACAAACATACTGACAATCTAGGTAAATTGTTTAAAACTGAGAATGTTTAAAGCTTAACGGTGTTAGTGATTTGTCTCAAAACTGATATGATCCTCTTGCACGAATTCGCAAAAATATTGTTTGTAAATAGTTTGTTTCTGCATTTTTATTTCTCTTTCAGAAAAAAAATTCAAAAAGATTTTTGGTGTGTTTTAGCATAAATTTTTGAAAATTCAAAAAGATTTTCGACAACTGATGTTGAATAGCCGATTTTCAAAATTCCGAGTGCTAAACATGATGAGCAATTCTTGAGAGGGAGTGTGTGTGTGAAATTAAAATGTTTTCCATAATCTAATCTTTTCAAGTGGTTCATCACAATCTGAGTTTGTTTTGAATGAGAATCTGGATTGGTTCAAGTTCATATGTTTGAAATATATGTGAAAGAAATTTACTCTGAGGTAGAGTTTTTGTAGAAAAGCCAGACGTCGATCCTGAAAATGTTGCTGAAGATCAAAGAAATGCCAGCAAATTGAGAGGGGGAGTCTGAAGACAGAGAGAGAGAAGTCCAAAGACTGATAAAGACTGAAGTCGTTGAAGACTCGACACTTAAGACTCGTCAACATCTGAGGGGGAGTCTGTTGGTGCAGTCATCTGTCGACTACGTCTAAGGTCGAGTCTCGTTCTCGTTGCGGATCCAATCAGACATGACATCACGAGTGACATCACCCATGTGACATCACAAGTGATGTCATGAATCTACAAAATTGATGTTGGCCGTTTAATGACAAAAGATACAAGAAATATGCATACTCACAAAAAGTTAAATTCCAAGTTTTATGTTGATTGGACCAACATGAGATCCAATGGGATGTTGCCAATCCAAGGCCCAATGAAAAGGGTTCATGTGTTGTCAAAAGTCAACAGGAAAGATTTGATGATGAGGATCACGTTTATGGTCAATCATGTGGATCGCCTTTACGGCATGATGAGCTGAACCGCTTTTATGAACACATGGGAACCGCTTTTACGGCATTAGGTGCTGAACCGCTTTAATGTACATGTCAGTTGGAGCGGTTCACAACTACTATATATAGGTTGTGTTATCATTTCATTTGTAACGTTGTTCAGATTTGCTACCGAGGTGCTGCCGGTATTTCCTTGTACTATAAACATTGTAAAATCAATCTACAAGAGGTTTAAAGTGTGAATCTAGCTGTGTACGCATCCGTTTCTTTGTTTCCGCCTCTGAAACGGAGTTGAGCTCTTCCGAACGACTCGTTTAGGTCGCGAAATTCGATCCTACACAAGACGCAATATATAATACAAGTCTATCATATATTACTTTCATACGAACATTCCTATATATCAACATACGACTTCACAAAACGAAGCTAAACGAATATAACTATTTCATTAAGTTAACAACTTACGTCAAATCGTTCAGTTAACGATTTGGTAGAGCTCGGTAACACGTAGTTACCGTTTTTGCTTACAAACTTATTAGATATTCCATGTTAGGAATATTGTAGAATACACGCTAGCGAGCCTCGTCTTGGAAACGACATCGCGAAGTCGTATTTAGCTAGCTTTGCAAGTAATATTCAGGTGAGTTCATAACCCCACTTTTTCATTGTTTTACATTTTTCTAAATGTTTTCGGGGTGGAAAGACATGCACATTTTGCAAAGCATACAAGAATTACATATTCATAAACCATTTTACAAGAAAGTTTTAACAGAAACAAATGGCTTACGAAAAGCTTATGTTTTATACCGGTTTTTCAAACAAGCGTATTTTTCGAAATATGCATACACACAAATTCTAGTTTTCTAAAAACTACGGGAAAATACAAATACAAGAGCTTACAATACATGTGTTATGGTATGATGGAGTACAAAAACATTCAAGTGAAACATTCCAGATCATGTCTCGAGTAGGGTACCATAAGCACCATTAATCAACGTATACATTCAGACCGCGGAACAAAAGGTTAGATCTAATGGGTTTCAGGCAACCCCACTCTTGGCCTACTTCTACCAAAGAGTGCTTCTGTGTCTCAGTCAAAGTCGACAAAAATGCCTAGGTTTGGTGGCTTCCTATGTCGCGACACATGTTAGTGGCCTTGCAAACCACTAGCGATCTCACACATTCAAACAGTCATAGTGCTCCATTACAGATGCGTTTTACAAGTTACTTTCAAACATTCATACATTCTACAAGTTTCATATTATGTTTTCATTCAAGTAATCAAACATTCAAGTATTTAAACATTCAAGTATTTAAACATTCAACAACACTTCAAAAACCGGTAATTCAAAAAGATTTATTTCAAATCTTTTGCAAACAAACTATGAACTCGCTCAACTTTATGTTGATTTTTTTTCGCATGTTTCTTTCTCAGGTTACTTTTCAAACAATGGAACGGTTGGAATAGGAGGACCATGAAGAGTCGAGTACTTAGTGGGCGTTCATTTTCTAGAAGACTTAGATTATTTGCTTCCGCTGTGCAATGAAGATACCAGTCCAGTCACGCCAATGCTCTGATATTTCGGGGTGTGACAGATTGGTATCAGAGCTAAAGGTTACAGCGAATAGGGTTCTCCGTAGAGATACCTAGGCTCTAACCTCACTTTCCCCTGGGAACTCAGAATATTAAAACCTGAATACATACAGAACGCATAGTACTCGAATATGGTCTCCAACCGTTGCCGAAAAACAAACAGTCAAGATTTTGTTTTCAAACATACGCTAAAGTGGTGTCTTACACACGATACACAAAACAATCGCATACAGTACACAAAACTCTGAGAGTTTAGGAAACATGCATTTAAGACCTTCGGAAACTTATGTTAAAGTTCATTAAAGGTCATCACGTAGGAACTGCAAATATTAATTCGGGCACACACAATTATACATATCGTCTATGATGTTTTAACTTCCCGAGCAGGCAGCCTACGCATAACGAAACGCTAGCGCACAGGTATACGTGAGACTTAAGCTATACGTCAACGGAGGTTGAAGTACGTCACATGCGACTATCGATCAGGAAGCGGCAGTTGGCGCGCGGTCCTGCAAACAACACGAGTCATGCTAAGGAGAAGGCGTATGTCTCCGCAATCCCCCTAACTCAATAATGGCGAATATGCTATGTTCGACATTCCATGGTAATGTCACCTAACAACTGGTCGTCACATGCAACCCTAGGTAAAGTCCTTAAATTTCTTTTATTGAAATTTCGACTTTCACATTTACTGAGTAGATTTTCGTATCTCTACTCCTCTTAATGGTCATTGCATCACAATAACTTATTCATTATAGCGAATGTTCATTTGCTTCATTTCTTGAAAATTCATATGTTACGCATGCATCTTTTGTTACGCATGTGGTTTCGTTTCGAATAAAGCGTTTCATTGAAGTTCAAATATTGTTTCGCTAAATCTAATTGTTGATTTATGATTCGAATGACCTGCATTATTGTAATTGTTGACTTTTTGTTATCGAGTCAACACATTTTCTTGAAATTTCTTTTCTTTTCAAGTTACATACATGGTTTTCGTTGTGACCATGCTAAAAGTTTTCTTGTCGATACATGCAAATATTGTCGGCTTACGCCGAAGTCAAATTCAATTGTTTGAACTTGTTCATTTCACATATTCAATTCAAGACACCATATGATGTATTGAAAACATCATATTCGAATTCGTTTTAACAAGCGTTTCATTGTTCTAAGTCGTAGTAGATTTGTTTGGTCTGCGACTCCATTAAGTCGTTTGTTGATTTCGACACCTTGTGGTGACATTTTCACTAAATTGAAGCTTGCGCTAATTTCATGCACGGATTTAATTGTCTGTTTATTTATTTAGATTAAATCCGCTTTGATTTATTATCGCGCTTTCATTTGACTTCAAACACAGGTGATACTTGCTTGATCACCACTATTATCGAATTATTTTTGGTCACTACGACACCTTGTGGCGTCGGTAGAACTTGCAGCTTGGGCTGATCATGATTGAGCGTTTTATGCAAAACTATTTTATTTAGGCTTGTTGATTCTAAGCTTCTCCTAGTGAATGTTATTGTCTCTAACATTCATTTGCATATTGTAAACGTCCATTTGGAATTCTTTTGGTCGAAATTCCCCTTTTATTGGACCCCTATTAACTTGATCACACTAGTGATTGTATCAGTATGCCTCGTTTCCTTTGACAATATTCGTAATTACTTACATATAACGTAACTCTATGGAGTTGACGTAGTCTAAATTTCGAGGACGAAATTTTATTAACAGGGGGAGACTGTGACAACCGGTAAATTTACGCTATTAATTACGTGATTAACAAGCGATTAACGCGACAATAAATAGTGTTTACAACACGAATAAACTTAATTAGGCCTTAGAAGTGCTAAGGAACGCCTGATCGACTTTACAATACACGCATGACGGTCTACAGAGAGCCTGCTAAGCGGTAAACGATGACGATCTGAAACCGTACGAATTACTGACGACACCGACAAAAATGGATGTTACACGAATATTTTTATGTTTATGGAGTTTGGATTGCGATATCGGGTCGCGTAGAAATTACGGGCCACTTACACACGAGATGGGTTTGGGGGCCCTGGGTCCAAGCCCAAAACCCACAAGCCTAAACCTGCGCATATTATACTAGATCTATTTCTTGAGGATCTATACAAAATCTCATCTAAATCTTAGGAAATCTTTACAAAATCCCTTGAAAATCTTGACAAAATATTCATAAAATCTACAAAAGATTAATACAATCTTTATAAATCTCATCTCAAACCTCTCTATAAAAGCCCTCTATTAGGTTTACCATCTTCTCAAACAACTCACACACACAAAGAAACCAACACCCTCATTTGTCTGCAACTAAATTAAATACACACAAGACCCTTATCCCCTCTACCTATCGATTGCTACATACTACCAGTAGGCACAAAGGAAAAACATAACACAACTTCATCCCCTGAAACCCTATTGCTCTCTCTCCCTCGTGATCACTTTGCCGGCCATGGGAGCCGCCGACCGGACCATCACCGGCACCGGTTAATCGGCCGACGACAGCCACACCTCCCCCTCTCGTTTCTGATGTCGGCAACGGATGAAGACGCGCCGCCGTGAGCGGCGGCGGTGGTGACTATGTTCAGCGAAACACCCCCCCGACCTCCGATGTGTAATGGCGCGGTAACAAGAGAGAATCTCGATGGAGAGAAGACAGGAACAAGGAGAGAGAGAGAGAGACAGAGATGTTGAAGGCAGCGGCAAAAATGCCTAGGTTTGGTGGCTTCCTATGTCGCGACACATGTTAGTGGCCTTGCAAACCACTAGCGATCTCACACATTCAAACAGTCATAGTGCTCCATTACAGATGCGTTTTACAAGTTACTTTCAAACATTCATACATTCTACAAGTTTCATATTATGTTTTCATTCAAGTAATCAAACATTCAAGTATTTAAACATTCAAGTATTTAAACATTCAACAACACTTCAAAAACCGGTAATTCAAAAAGATTTATTTCAAATCTTTTGCAAACAAACTATGAACTCGCTCAACTTTATGTTGATTTTTTTTCGCATGTTTCTTTCTCAGGTTACTTTTCAAACAATGGAACGGTTGGAATAGGAGGACCATGAAGAGTCGAGTACTTAGTGGGCGTTCATTTTCTAGAAGACTTAGATTATTTGCTTCCGCTGTGCAATGAAGATACCAGTCCAGTCACGCCAATGCTCTGATATTTCGGGGTGTGACACACATGTCGACCCTATATGCTGACCCGGATCAGCTACGCTGTTGACCAGCGTTGACGCGGGCCGCGTAGGCCTTAGCCTACTTTTATGCGGGCCGCGAGAAACCCAAACTCAGCCCCTCTAAAGCTGGAGCTTCGGCGTTCAGTTTACGTCGCTCAGATTTCTTTTCTCAATCTCAAAACTGAAGTGTAGGCATTATACACGGGTATAATACCCCACTAAATAACGAGGTTCTGCTCCGTTGTAATTATCATAACCCCTGGATACGTATTAGATACTCTGCCCGATTGATCTAGGGTTCCGTAACGGCTATCGTGGTTCTGCCCGACGTAGTCGTTGGAATACCGTCTCGGGAAAGGTATTACTAATGTTAAAATGGGTTATTATACTAACACGTGTGCATTTGTGTAATGTATAGATTATTCCCAGGAAATCCTTACTGAAAACCTAAGAGAGCAATGTGAGTAATCTCCTTTTTATAAATTGTTTTTACAAAACCTCACACAATTAATTATATATTAAGCAGTTATTGAGTATTTGTAAGGATACAATTACAGTCGGTAAATTTGGGGTTTCGTATACAAAATTTGTTACTGCCTTGCGAGGAGTAACATGACCATAAGTCGGAACGACAGTACCGTGGGTGGTAATTGATATGACTTGGAAACAAATATAATTGCGAGATCGCCCTCAATACTGTACAATGGTTTTTATTAAAACTTGATTGAACTGGGATTCACTCATCGGTATTTCCCACTGACAAAATGTTTTTAACGTGTTTCAGGTAACAAAATATGAAAGCCAATTACAAGCCAGCTGGACAGCACTGAAGACTTGGAAAAGTGGCAATAAAGTTACCTAAAATGGATAGATATTTTTACTAAATAAAAATAGGATTTATTCATATGAAAAAGTGTGTACTGAAAACTTGGGTTTCATCCCATGTGTTTAATATTAAGAAAATGTGGTATTTTACTCTGATAAAATATTTCCTAACTACGATCCTGATGTAAAATCCGCTGCCAAACTAGATAAAAACAAGATACCGCCGAAACTGGCCGCATCCGCCTGTTCCTGGGATTGTAATAGGGGGGCGGGGGTTGCGACAGAAGGTGGTAACAGAGCTAAGCCACTGATTCAGCTACAGAAGTGTTCTGCTGACGCCAAAATTCAATTTGTTAGGAAATAAATTACGGGAATACGTGCATAATTGTATTTTCTTGTTATGTGTTATTTGACTATTTGTTAGTTTACAGTATGAGCGACCAAGGACCCTCTGACGCGTACCGTCAATTGTCTGGTTCGCCTAGAAGCGAAGGTGCCTCTTCTCAGCCTGCCCTCTCGGGGTACTCTGCTGATACGGAAGAAGGAATATTCGTATTTAAGGCTCAAACTGAAGAGCCATTTCCTCAGAAAAAGTGGGGATGGTTCAGTAGGGGAGCACACGAGCGTAGAAAGCGTATGAAAAATTTACAAGAGCAGAGAGTATTAGCCGCAGCCAAAAGAGAAACCGATGCTATGCCCAAGATATGCTTAATAGGGGTATAGCCAATATCAACATCTTAGCAACCACTACAGCTAACCCTAACCTGGAGCAAATGTTAGCACCCCAACCACAATCACCAATTCCTGACCAGCCAATGGAGATAGAAAACCCTGAAAACCAAGTAGAAATGCATGATTTCAATCCAGAGGAAATACCTAGAGTACCAGCACCAAATCCCTTAGACCCAAATTACGACCCCTGGTGGGATGACAACAGGGACTATGTGCAACGTTACCCGATACACGAAGACATACCCATGCAAAACCTAGGAGCCTACCCAGGGTTTGACCCTCTAAATCCCTATTATGATAATGATGTATTCATTAGGGAGATTCTAGAAAACCCTTACCCATTTCAAGCCCCTACACCTCCATACCAGGAACCTGCAACCCAGATTCCGAACCCAGTCCTAGAACCTGCACCCCCAATGAGTGCAGAAAACATACAAGAACTTAGGACATTTGGTGAGGAAATTTTAGAGAATAGTGAACGAATGAGACAGGTGGGAGAGCGACTCGTCTGGAAGTACGACGAGCGCAATATGGATTTCTGGATGAATCCATATCCGTAGGAGTGATGATGGAGAAGGTTATAATAATAATAATATAATATAATAATAAAATATGTGTGTATGTGTATGAAAAAAAAACTACGGATGCCTATTACTAGTAGTGTAACTTTAAATTTCAGTCGGTATTGTAATTTTAATTTCAGTACTGGTGTGTAATAGATGCATATTATATGAATAGAGTAAAGTCGCAATGATCGACGCTTTTGACCAAAATGCGTGACATGTGATTGGCTATATTCAAATATTATTTTGTGATATTAATTCGTGGTAAATGTTTAAAATTCAGATGGACAACGAAGTGAACCAGGAAAACCTGAACAACGAAAACCAGAATGATAACCACCCGAATAACGATAATCTGAATAATGAGAATCCAAACAACAATAACCATGGAAACCAAGTGGATAATAGTGCCATCCAACACATAGTGGCACAAGGAATCATAGATGCAATGCCATTTATTATCCACTCTGTTAAGGAAGCAGAAAATAAAAGTAAGCATAGCAGTAAGCGACCAACTGAACCGGAACATAGTGTAAACAATGGACCCATACTTTAAGTGCCCATTCCCAAAAGAAGAAGAACCATGCCGTATGGTTGTTCTTATAAAGAATTCTGGTCCTGCAAACCAATAGAATTCTCGGGCAATGAAGGACCCATTGCAGCTCTACGTTGGATAGAAAAGACTGAGCTGTTCTAAAAATAAGCAAGTGTGCGGAAGAGGACAAGATAATGTTTGCCTCTAATCTGTTTAAGAACTCAGCCTTAGAGTGGTGGAACACTATCCTCCAGTCAAAAGGAAGTGATAGGGTATATAATATGGAATGGGAGGAATTTAAAAATATGGTAGAAAGGAAATTTTGTCTTCCCAATGAAAAGGAACAGATAGCAAATAAGTTTCTGAACCTTAGGATGACCGGGGTAGATAGTAAGGGTTATACTACTACATTCTTTGAATATGCTAGAATAGTGCCAACCCTTGCATCACCTGAACCAGTATTAATCTCCCAATACATCTGGGGATTAATTGGAGAAATTAGGCATGTAGTTAAGGCAGCTAGACACCAAACAATAGAAGAAGCTGTAGAACTAGCAAATACCTTGACAGATGAATTAATCCGTACTAGAGAAGAAGACCAGAGGAGAAACCTAACCCAAAGGCTTACTCAAGAATTCCGTTCTGGGAATTCCAATCGTAGGAATATAGGTTCTACCTCTGCACCATACTGCAAAGCCTGCAAGAAAAAGCATTCGGGAAAATGCTCTACTTACTGCAATTTCTGCAAAGTACCAGGGCACAAGAAAGAAACCTGCAGAAGGAAACCTACTAATGGACTGTGCTTCAATTGTGGAGAAAAAGGTTACATCAAGCCAAATTTTCCGAAATTGGCTCCACCTGCAAACAACAAGAACACTAAAAATGCTAGAGCATTTGTTCTAACTGCAGATGAAGCCAAAATGATTCCAGATGTAATAGCTGGTACGTTTTTAGTTAATGATGTTTTTGATAAAGTATTATTTGACTCTGGTGCAAACCAAAGTTTTATCAATACTTCGTTTTGCAAACTTCTAAATCAATCATTAGCTAAACTCCCACAAGAATATTTAGTAGAAACAGCAAATGGGAAACTGTTAGGATTTCTGAAATCTTGCAGGGAGCAAGAATAGAAATTTTAAACCAAAATTTTATTGCAAACCATTACCCAATGAATCTGGCAGGATTTGATGTTGTATTAGGAATGGATTGGTTAATAGCCAATAAAGCCAGTATTTTGTGTGATCAAAAGTCAATTCAAGTAAATTCACCAATAGGTGAAAAGATCACAATTAAAGGTGATAAGCCATCTAGATCCACTAAATTCATCTCTGTGATGAAAACTGCAAGCTATATAAGAAAAGGATCTATAGTGTATTTGATTTCTATAATCACTAACACTAAAGAAAAAGAACTAAAAGACATTCCAGTAGTGTCTCAGTTTTTAGATGTCTTTCTAGAAGAATTGTCAGGGCTACCGCCAGATAGGGAAGTTGAATTCAGAATCCATCTGCTACCTGGAACAGCACCGATTGCCAAAGCACCTTACCGATTGGCACCCACAGAAATGCAGGAACTGAAGAAACAATTAGACGAATTGTTGGAGAAAGGATTCATACAGCCAAGCTCATCGCCATGGGGAGCACCGATTTTATTCGTCATAAAGAAGGACGGATCAATGCGTATGTGCATTGACTACCGTGAATTGAACAAGGTCACGATTAAGAACCGGTACCCATTACCAAGAATCGATGATCTGTTCGATCAACTGCAAGGAGCTCGATTTTTCTCTAAAATCGATTTAAGATTAGTATATCATCAACTAAAAGTACAGGAAGAGGACATTCCTAAAACCGCATTTAGAACAAGGTATGGCCATTATGAATTTACCGTCATGCCATTTGGTTTAACCAATGCCCCAGCCGCATTTATGGACATGATGAACCGAATATGTAAACCATATTTGGATAAATTCGTAATTGTTTTTATTGATGATATTCTAATTTAGTCTAAAAGCAAAGAAGAACATGCAAAGCATTTGCACGCACTCCTAAGTCTATTAATAAAGGAAAGACTTTATGCTAAATTTTCAAAGTGCAAGTTTTGGTTAGAGCAGGTACAGTTTCTTGGACACTTAGTCAATCATGAAGGAATTGATGTGGATCCAACAAAGATCGAGGCAATTACCAAATGGAAAACCCCTGAATCGCCAACCGAGATTAGAAGTTTCTTAGGATTGGCCGGTTATTATAGACGATTTATTCGAGATTTTTCTAGAATAGCCATTCCCTTAACCAAGTTAACCTGTAAATCCATTAAGTTTGAATGGGGACCAAAACAAGAAGAAGCCTTTAGAATCCTTAAGCAAAGATTAACCCATGCACCCATACTAGTGTTACTAGAAGGAACTGAAGACTTTATAGTCTATTGTGACGCTTCTAAGTTAGGTTATGGATGTGTATTGATGCAACGTCAAAAGGTTATAGCTTACGCATCTAGACAACTTAAGAATCATGAAGAGAATTATTCAACCCATGATCTAGAATTAGGAGCTATAACTTTTGCCCTTAAGATTTGGAGACATTACCTTTATGGTAGTAAGTTTACCACATTCACTGATCATAAAAGTTTAAGATATGTTTTTGGGCAAAAAGAGTTGAATATGAGGCAAAGACGCTGGATGGAGATTCTTAGTGATTATGATTATAATATCCAGTATCATGCAGGAAAAGCCAATGTAGTGGCTGATGCTTTAAGCCGAAAGTATCATGAGAAGCCAAAAAGAGTACGTTCTCTTAAATTAAATCTACAAGTAGATTTAAATGATCAGATTAGAAAAGCAATAGAATCGGTAATCAAGGATGATACTGAAAAATTAAAAGGAATGATTAAGGAATTAGAACAAGGAACAGATGGAATTTGGAGATTCCATAAAAAGAGAATGTGGATACCTAAATTAGGAAACCTACATAATCGTATATTAGAAGAAGCCCATAAATCTAAATATACGATGCATCCAGGAAGTAATAAGATGTACCAGGATTTAAGGAAAAAATTTTGGTGGATAGGAATGAAGAAGGATATAGCAGCTTATGTTTCTAAATGTTTAACTTGTTCCCAAGTTAAAGCTGAACATCAAAAACCCTCAGGATTGCTGCAACAACTAGAAATGCCAGTTTGGAAATGGGAATTGATAACAATGGATTTTGTTACCAAATTACCCAAAACAAGAAAAGGTAATGATACAATCTGGGTGATTGTAGATAGACTAACCAAGTCAACTCATTTTCTACCAATGAAGGAAATTTTTAGTATGGAACAGTTAGCTAAATTGTATGTAAATGAAATAGTTTCATTACATGGAATACCTTTATCAATTGTTTCTGACAGAGATAATCGTTTTACCTCTCATTTTTGGGCAAGCTTCCAAAAGGCAATGGGAACCAAGCTAAATCTAAGCACTGCTTATCATCCTCAAATGGACGGACAAAGCGAAAGGACAATTCAGACAATGGAAGACATGCTTAGAGCTTGTGTAATTGATTTCGGAGGTAATTGGGATGATCACTTACCTTTAATAGAATTTTCTTATAATAATAGTTATTACACAAATATCAATGCTGCACCATTCGAAGCACTTTATGGACGAAAGTGCCGAACCCCAGTCTGTTCGGCAGAAATCGGGGAAAAGCAACTATCTAGACCTGAGATGGTACAAGAAACAACTGACAAGATCATTCAAGTCAAGGATCGACTAAATGCAGCATGTGATCGACAAAAGAGCTATGCTGATAACAGACGCAAACCATTAGAATTCCAGGTAGGTGACAAAGTATTACTGAAAGTCTCTCCTTGGAAAGGAGTAGTCAGATTCATCAAAAGAGGAAAGCTAAGTCCCAGGTATTTGAAATTATTAGAAGAATAGGACTTGTAGCCTATCAGCTACAACTACCAGAGGAAATGGCAGGAGTACATGATGTATTTCATGTATCAAATCTCAAGAAATGCCTAGCTGATGAATCACTTGTAGTGCCTCTTAAGGACATAGAGGTAAATGAACAACTTAAATTTGTAGAAAGACCTCTATAGATTGAAGACAGAAAAATCAAGAACCTCAAGCAGAAGAGACTAGTTCTAGTCAAAGTGAAGTGGGACTCCAAAAGAGGACCAGAATACACATGGGAGCTTGAATCAGAAATGCAAAGGAAATACCCACACCTATTCCGGTAGACCTCGAGGACGAGCTCTAAAACAAGGTGGGGAGGATATAACAACCCTAAACTGACACCCTCATAATATTTTTTGACACCCTAAAAATATTTAAAATATCCTAATATGTCTCTAAAATGCACCCCATATGCGAAAACGGACCCCGAATACCATGAATATTATTAAAAATAATTAAAAATATAATTTTTGGGTTTGAGGCGTGCCGCGTAAGCCACACCTCAACCCTTACGCGGGCCTCGAGAAGGTAAAACCTTGCGAAACCCTGGGCCGGCACGTGGCCCAACACATGACGACCCTATATGCTGACCCGGATCAGCTACGCTGTTGACCAGCGTTGACACGGGCCGCGTAGGCCTTAGCCTACTTTTACGCGGGCCGCGAGAAACCCAAACTCAGCCCCAATAAAGCTGAAGCTTGGGCCTTTAGTTTATGTCGCTCAGATTTCTTTTCTCAATCTTAAAACTGAAGTGTAGGCATTATACACGGGTATAATAACCCCCTAAATAACGAGGTTCTGCTCCGTTGTAAGTATCATAACCCCTGGATACGTATTAGATACTCTGCCCGATTGATCTAGGGTTCCGTAACGGCTGTCGTGGTTCTGCCCGACGTAGTTGTTGGAATGCCGTCGCGGGAAGGGTATTACTAATGTTAAAATGGGTTATTATACTAACACATGTGCATTTTTGTAATGTATAGATTATTCCTAGGAAATCCTTACTGAAATCCTAAGACAGCAATGTGAGTAATCTCCTTTTTATAAATTGTTTTTACAAAACCTCACATAATTAATTATATATTAAGCAGTTATTGAGTAATTGTAAGGATACAATTACAGTCGGTAAATTTGGGTTTTGTATACAAAATTTGTTACTGCCTTGCGAGGAGTAACATGACCATAAGTCGGAACGATAGTACCGTGGGTGGTAATTGATATGACTTGGAAACAAATGTAATTGCCAGATCGCCCTCAATACTGTACAATGGTTTTTATTAAAACTTGATGGAACTGGGATTCACTCACCAGTATTTCCTACTGACAAAATGTTTTTAACGCGTTTTAGGTAACAAAATGTGAAAGCCAATTAGAAGCCAGCTGGACAGCACTGAAGGCTTGGAAAAGTGGCAATAAAGTTACCTAAAATGGATAGATGTTTTTACTAAATAAAAATAGGATTTATTCCTATGAAAAAGTGTGTACTGAAAACTTGGGTTTCATCCCATGTGTTTAATATTAAGAAAATGTGGTATTTTACTCTGATAAAATATTTCCTAACTACGATGCTAATGTAAAATCCACTGCCAAATTAGATAAAAACAAGATACCACCGAAACCTGCGGCGGCCGCCCGTTCCCGGGATTGTAATAGGGGGGCGGGGGTTGCGACAAAACTGACGTTGTTGGTAACCATTGTTGGAAACATGAACCTGTGTTGTAAACGTGCATGAAATCTAAATGTTTGCTATGTGATACGTGATTTGGATACGTGATTGTGAAACTGACTACTCTTGGTAACCACGGTAGGGTTTGGTTGACCAACTGGGAACGGGTAATGTAACATAACATTCCGAGCAAATCTAAGGTGAGTTCACTGCTCTTTTTCCAAGTATGCGTCCCGGAGATGGACATCTGGTAAACGTTCCGAGGAGGAATGTCGGGTTATTGGGATGTTGGTTAATACACTCATATCTATCACTTAAGTCCCTTCTACCGATTGTTGCCGGGGAGGCAATGGGGTATTAGTTAATAGCGCTATTTTTGTTTGGCACCCTCACATCGCACCGCGGAGGTCGGGAGTGAACTAATGACCCCAGTCTTGACCATTGCTTTTATAGAGGCTTTGGGGTTTGGCCAAATAATCTGGAGCCATCGACAGTAATCGAGTTATTAACGACATCAAATCATTGAAATGTTTTATACGTATATTTGGTAACTAAAACGTGTTAACAAACTTTGAACTCACCAGCTTTGTCTGATACACTTCTCTGCATGCTTGCAGGTCTATAAGGTTATAGCATTGGAACTTGCTGTCTGGGAGGCTGGAGTGGTCATGGGTCGAGATACATGGAATCGCAAGACAAGTCTAATGGTTTTCGTACATATGGTTTATGAAACACTTAACAAATGATTTATGCTTCCGCTGTATATGTTGAAATACATTTAACGTTTTGTAATACTTTATGTTAATGAATGAAAGTTTTTATTTAAAATCTTGTTATGAGTTCAATGTGATTGGGGGCTAGATCTTGATACGTCACACGTCCCGCGGGTTTCCGCATGTGGTATTTTAGGGGTGTGACATGATCAGAGTCAATACATGGGTCTTTTGATCAGACATCCACTTTAGTATTTTTGAACCTAATGGGTTTCTTGGGAGAGGTTTATTTGCTGATGAGTTTGGAGATGGTGGCCTATTCAGAACTTATTTGGCTATGTTTGGAAGCTTTGCTGAGTTGTCATCCTCTAGTGCCATTGTTTTAATAGCTTCTTTGAAATATACAGATTCTTGTTCTTTCTCTTATTCATCAGTCAGTTTTTGTCTCTTTCTTTGATTTACCACAATGGTAGAGGTATCTGATGATGTGAACAGTGGTTCAGAAGTGTGAGCCTGCTGCTTTGGTTTAGCAGTGGTTTTGTAATTAGGCTTCTTTGGAAGTTTAGGATCTGTTTATCTCCTTTTTCTTAGCCTTTCATAAGCCTCATCAGTGTACTGCCTTGTCCATTTTGATATGGCTTTGGCATTTCCCACTTTTACATCAACCAATTCCTGCTTCTTTCTTTTATACTCCAATGTACGATCATCAATTTTCTTTTTGTATTTGCTCCAATTTGGTGCTGACCTTTTCATGCCTGGATCTCTCTTTATTCTTTCAATTCTATTCAGTTCTATTTTGAGAGCAACAAGCGGCTAGTCTTGGAAACGTTCAGCTGTGGCAGGGTAGAAATTTTCACTCAAAATCAGCTTGATGATGTTTTCTTTCAGATCTTCCTCCAAGTTAGCTTCTGGAGGCAGGTTGGACATTTCTTTGCTTAGGTCTCTTGCATAATCTTCCAACTGTTTAACTTTAGTGAGCAAGAACTACGTATGAGTTGAGACTTCATTGTCACTTTTCCCTTGGCATTCAAGTCTAGCTATGGTATCAGCTTGCCTGGCCTTGAGTTTTAAATACTCATTTATGTTGGTTGGATCTCTATAATCAATCAGGGAAGGGAATTTCCTTTTTGAAGGATCATCCACTAAGTAAAACTGCCTCATTTCATTCTTTACAGCATGCAGTTCCAGTGGATAACTGGCAGCTACTGGTACAACATCAGCAGAGTCATATCCTTGGAGTTCTATAGGATCTTTGATTGGGTTGAACAATTTTGAAGGAATAAAAGATTGAGGTTTGGTGATATTGCAAGGGGCAGATGAAATGGGAACAGGTGCTGGTATATCATCATCCTGCATTTGAAATTTTGTTTTTCTTGTATACACCTTTTTGGGAGAAGGTGTTTCTATTTGAGTTTTTGGATCAAAAGGAACAATGGCTTGTAAAGAGATAGGTGATTGACTAACAGCTATTGAAACAACTGGTGTTTCAACAACTGTTGTCATTACAACAGATGATGTGTCATCTGATGTCTTCTGCTTTTTGGCAGGTGGTGATTTTGATGGTGGATTTATTGTGGCAGTGGTTAGTTGAGTGATGGCAGTGGTTGAAGTGTGTGTTGATGTATTGGTGGTGGTTGTTGGGTTAACATCTGCTGAAACCACTAAAGTATCAACAGCTGTTGACACAACAAGTGTTCCAACATCTGTTGGTTTTGAAGATTGATGAGAGGAGCTTTTAGGAGGTTTGGGAGTATGTTTTGTGGATTTGGAAGGTATGGATTTGGATTGCCTCACTTGTCTAGTGGGATGTCTTCTTTTAGTCTTAGGTTTTTCTTCATCCTTGGGCTCAGAAGTACCCTGCTCTTCCTTCTCCATAAAGACTTTCTTCTCCTTTTCAAACCTTGATTTTCCTTTCACCTCCATATCCTTTTTCAGCCTTGCCTTTTCATTAGCCAAGGAATTTAAGTATTCATCAACCTTTTTGGAACCATCTGGCCTAGGGAGGTCTGCAAGCATACTGGATTTTTCTGGTGCAATGTACAGACCATCTTCATATCCCCTTTTCTTTAACTGTTTCATTTTCTCTCCCTTTTTGGCATCATTTGGTGGGGGGTTATCAACAAAGATTATTGTAGGAGGAGCAGTGCCAGTGGTTTGCAATAGATGGGCCTTGATTGCCTTGATGTCTGCTTGTGTATCCATGAACCTAGCTTCCATTAAATTTCTGATCTTTTGAATTTGAATTTCATGTTGCTGATCAGCATGATCTCTTTGTTTGTGAAGCAGATGTTGAAATAATTCCCAAAGCTCATTTGGAGTATGAGCAGATGATGGAGCAGATGTTTGAGCTGGTGCAGTAGTGGGTGTTGCCTTTTGTGCTTGTAACAACTGTTGCAACATAGTTTTGATATCTGCAACAGATGTTTTAATTGTATCCACTCTTGCCGTCAATTCTTTGTATTTTAAAGCATCACACAAGTTAATGGGATCATCTGCTTTCCCACCAGTAGTGGTTGTATCAGCTGTTGACTTAGGGAAATTTTCCCAAAAGTCATCCACTGATGCCCCTTTTTCTTGGTACTGGGGACTTCTTTCCTCAGCAATTGATATCTTTTTAAGATCAAACACCAGTGGATATCAGGGTTGCTGGAGAGGAAATTGCCTTCAAGGGAGTCTGATTGATGAAACCACTGGCCAGGTGTAGACCAGCGGATCCAACTCATGTAGTTGCTGCTCCACTTGAACTACTAACAACAATTACTTGTAATTCCTGCAGTGTAGCTTCCTCAACTATTGGTGGGTTAACAGAGATTGAGACACCAGACTCAGTCACTTGTTGTGGCATATTCTCAGTGATAGGTGATTGAGAAGAACTGATTTGTGTCTGGGCTAAATCAACTGCATCCAATAGAGGTAACATGGATTGTGGTAATGTTATTGATAAAGGATGTGGGGTAGAAAGAGATATGTCCATGATATTTGGACTGTGGAAGATGGAACCAAGTGGATCCAGAGCTTCATATTGTGGTGTCCCTGTGCTTACAACCTGATCCTTTTGTGAGGATGCAGGAGGAGTTTTAGGCAAAGGTGGAGATCTTTGTTCCATCTGCTGTGAGGAAGTAGCAGCAGTGGTATCTGGTGACTTTTGTGATGTCACAGGTAGTTGCTCTGGGATCTCATCTTCCAGATTTACCTTTTTTGTGTGTTTTTTTAGGGGGGGGGGGCTTCTGTGTCACACCCTGACTTTTGCGGAAGCGTGATTATGGTGTGACTTTCTTAATACCATAGCATTCAATCATAACAACGCGATATGATAAAACCGTAAGATGTTCATCCATATTTTAAGTTTGAAAATACCACAACATAAATTGTCTGAAATGTAGACCCCAAATTTAAATTACAACCCATGCAACATGTTTAAAGAGTTCACGGAGACTCGACAAAAGATCTTAGACAAACCCGAGTTTAGAACCATGTATCTCGTCCAGGATTAAGATACATCTCCTAAACCCTAATGACTTGGATGACATCTTTTATTCATGACGCAACTTGAAAACATGCAAACACCTACCAGATCCACTTAGTTCCCTGAAATACATGTAATTTGAAAACATCAACAAAAGTTGAGCGAGTTCATGTGTTTATCTGTGTATATGAATAAGCTTTAAAGTATGTCTGTATGTATGTAAACCATGGTATGTAGCAATAAGGAAAAACAGATCACCAATGGTTTACAAGGCCAATGGTATGTGTGAAACGGTGCAGGAAAACTCAAACCTATCGGATTTTGCCACGGCATTAGTATGTGGACATAGTCACCAAATGGGCCACCCTGGTCCTCATGGGTGTGGGCTCGCTACACCCAAATAGATCTATCACTCATGTCCCTCGGTCCTACGACAAGGATTAATGGCCTTAAGTGTTATACCCACCACTCACATGATCAAGCAGTAACCCTCCTTAGCTAACCATACCATGTATAAAACATTTGTAAACAATTGTAACATGTATTTCACCCCCGAAGTTATAAAACTGAAAACAGTTAAAAGAAAAGGGGGACATGAAATCACAGTCTTGTATCTTCGGTCCTTGTAACTCAAACCCCTTCAGCAAATACGAGTACCTACGATGTACTAGGGTCTATTAGACGAACGGGTCGTGCCTTGATTTAGAATTTACGTTTTTGAGTTACGTCTCTTTTATGTCTTCAATATTATTCCAAGTTATAATTACTTGTTAAAATAATAATTATTTTTACTTTAAATTATATTTAATTTTGGAATAACTGTTAAACAATATTTTTGTAATAATACTTCTCAAGTATTTATACTTATATTTCCTTCCCAAGGATGGGGGTATCTTATACATGTGTATTCGTATTCTTGTATTTGTAGTTCCAAAATAATATATTTTCAAGTTTAACTTTAGAAAATATATATAAACTTATTTTGTCCAAAAATAGTGCATTTCAAGAAAATACATATTTTTCTCAAAAATCATATATCTTCTAAATATTCCAAGAAAATATATTTTTACTTCCCAAGAATAATATATTTTCTCCTTGTCGAAAATATGATATACTTTGTAATAATAATAAAAATCATATTTTCATTTCTTTTGTATCCAAAATATTATTTACCAAAAATGTATTTATAAAGGTATTTTCCGGAATATTTTGTAAGTTACGTATTGCATTCAGTTTCACATTATTAAATGTGTAACTTATATATTTATTCCTTGAGATTTTTCGTATTATTTTTGATTGTAAATTCTTGGTATTTCGTTAAGTTATATTATTTCAAATCCTAAAATAATATAACTAATACACAAAGTATACAAATAATCACACACATCATGTGTTTAATATATATCTAGCCATTTTTATTTATAAAACCCAACCTCCAATATTTGTATTTTTGCAACAAAAATTATGGCAAAGTTTATATTGAAAACTCATGATCATAATACACTAGTAAATATTTGTTTGAAAATATTTTTCTAAATGTTTATATTTTTAGAAAATTTTGCCATAGTTTCCCCTAAAAATGGAGGTGTCCATGCTTTCAAAGCATATCATTTTCTTTTTAAAATCATCACAAACAATCAACAATCAACCCTAAACAAATTACTCTTACCAATTTGCCATAATCATGTGATTTACATAACAACATAAACTTGAACTTTCATAAAAACTTGTAGTAACTTGGTAGTGTTTTAGTAGGGTTAGTTACCCTTTAAAATGTGTTTACTTCTTTATAAGTTTCTTGAAAGATTTAGGTGTTTACAACTTGTAAACATGTTTTACAAAGACATTTCTTTGTGAAATCTTCTTGCTTCACAAGTGTTTCTACACTTGTTTTATCACCAAAAATAATGTATGTTTAAGTAAGAACCAAGATCTACTAAAAATCATATTTTGAACTTGGTTCTTTTTGGAAAACCGTTCATAAATCTTAGATCAATATGATTATTAACTCACTTTGATTATCATTTTTCAAGAAATCAAGTATTCTTTTCAAGTTCATGATTTAGGGGTGGATGATCTTTCATCCTACAAATTCTTACATTTCTCATCTTGCTAAACTATATTTCTAATCATGATTTAGCAAGATGCTATGATGATCAACATCATCTTTACAAACAAATCAATGATCAACAAGCATTCATAACATAAACAACTTAGTTTAATCAAGATTACTTCATGTATCAAGCTTATGTTCATGTTTCTTGATTATGTTCTTTAGTGTTCTTCATGATTATCATCACATATCATCTTTTAACCAACTAAATATGAAGTAAAATCAAGTGACAAGAAGCTTACTACTAGCACAAGGGCTAGGGATGAACACAAGAAGATGAAGGTGACAAATGTGGTGGATAATAGCAAGTGGAGGAGGTCCTTCAATCTCCAAGAGCTCCAAGCTTCTTTATACACCTTCTTGCACCTTGTGATGAACTTGAAATGGATGATCAAAGCTTGACAATGGTGGTGGTATGGTTGATGGTGTTCGGTCGAGAGGGGGAAGAAAGGAAGGAGAAAGATGGTGTGTGTTTGAGTGTGTGTGAGATATAAGGTTATGATCTTCTATGTCTTACTTATACACATCTTTAGGGATTAACCAATGGATAAAGTGTCTCTTAAGTACAAGACCAAATCTTCTACTAAATCAAATAAGATCAAAGATGATCAAGGTGTGGGGCCACCTTGGTGACCGTCCACACAAGGGGGAGGGAGTATTAGTTGGGTTGTGATGGATGATTAAGCAATCTAGTTAGTTTACAAGTGTAATGTTTAGTGTTTAAGCATATTATGTGTTATATAGTGTGTTAGGGTGTTCGGGGATCATAACTAGTTCAGAAACATTAAAACAATGCTTCTAGTATAAATTTGGTGTTTCGAGTAGTGTCCGGTTGTTCGGTTAGATACCGGTTCGTTAAAGTGTCAAACTATACCGTTTAGTGTTCTTTATGTACCCTTTTGTGACACTTTCAATTCCCGACACTTAATAAAGCATTCAGGACGATTTAGTCATATTTTTGCATGTAACTAGCTTGTTAAAATACTGAATTTTGCTAATTTATGCTGAATTCAGCACTTTATATGGGTTTTAGGCACTTTCCGGCACTTAAACTATCACTTAGGAATGCAGTTTTGTGGTCCTTACTTCCCTACACACTATACTAGTGTAGTACTTTGTCTCTGGCCCATACTGGGTCTCAAAACACAGTTTGTCTATGTACTGAACCTCGTCAGCATTTTTTTGAGTTATCCGCTAACTGTGCTAGCTGTGCTTTGTGCATCATTTATGTCAATATGGTTTCTATGTAAATATGATGTGACATTTATGCAATATGTGATGCACATGTAAGTATGATGCAGTAATCAGAAAGCAGTCATTTGTAATTCAGCACAGTCATTAAGCACTAATCATGGTTAATTAAATTGTACGGATACCTGGATTTTTGACGGTTGTCACATTATCCCCCCGTTAAGAAAATTTCGTCCCGAAATTTTAGTTCTGCTACTAGCTGTAGGGGAGTTCGGGAACAAATGTGGGTATTTTGCTTTCATGCGATCCTCACGCTCCCAAGTGAACTCTGGGCCTTGATGCGCGTTCCATCGAACCTTGACGAGTTTAACGCTACTCCTGCGTGTCTTGTTAACCTTCCAATCAGTAACCTCAACATGTTCTTCGGTAAAGTGGAGTGTGTCATCAATGTGAACTTCATCGGCTGGAATGACAACTGTTTTTTGAGTTGGACTCTTTTTCAGATTAGATACATGAAATGTATCATGAACTCCATTCAGTTCTGCGGGTAGATCCAACTTGTAAGCTACTAGACCAATCCTTTCCAGGATTTTGAACGGTCCAATGTATCGTGGGCTTAACTTTCCACGCTTCCCAAAGCGTGCTACACCCTTCCAGGGTGAGACCTTTAATAAAACCATATCTCCCACTTGAAACTCTAAAGGTTTCCTCCTTTGGTCCGCATAGCTCTTTTTTCGATCACGAGCCGCCTTGATGCGCTCTCGGATCTGTATAATCTTATATGTCGACTCTTGAACCAATTCGGGACCAACAAGCTGTCTATCACCCGTGTTTGCCCAGCATAACGGTGATCGACACTTGCGTCCGTAGAGAGCTTTAAACGGTGCAGCTTGTATGCTCGCATGGTAGCTGTTGTTATACGAGAACTCTACCAAAGGTAGATGAGTGTCCCAACTGCCACCGAAGTCCATTACGCAAGCTCTCAACATATCTTCTAGCGTTTGAATCGTTCGTTCGCTCTGGCCATCTGTCTGCGGATAAAATGCAGTACTCAAATTCAGTTGAGAACCAAACGCTTCTTGGAAGGATTGCCAAATCCTTGACACAGACCTTCCGTCTCTATTGGAAATAATCGAGAGAGACACTCCATGTCGTGCAACTATTTCTCTGAGGTACAGCTCAGCAAGCTTACTAGTGTTATCCTTTTCCCTGATCGGCAGAAAGCGTGCAGATTTTGTCAGACGGTCTACGATTACCCATACCGTATCATGACCTCTGGGTGTCTTTGGCAACTTGGTTATAAAATCCATTGAAATCTGCTCCCATTTCCACATGGGTACTTCAGGTTGTTGCAGAAGACCTAAAGGCTTCTGATATTCGGCCTTTACCTTGGCACAAGTCATACATTTGCCAACATACGTTGCAACATCACCTTTCAATATCGGCCACCAATAGAAATCCTTTAAATCTTGGTACATCTTAACCGCTCCGGGATGAATCGAATACCTTGACTTGTGAGCTTCATCGAAAATAACGTCTCTAAGACCACCAAAGAGGGGAACCCAAATTCTTCCCATGAAACACAACGTTCCTTCCTCAATTGGTACCAACTATTTCTCCATCCCACGGAGATATTCGTCCACAAGATTCTCCTTCTTAAGAGCTTCTTTCAGCGCGGCACGAATGCGCAATGAGAGGTCCGTTTGTATAATCATTTCCAAAGCCCTAACCCTTATGGGCTTGATTCTTTCATTCTGGCTCAAGGCGTCTGCTACCACATTCGCCTTTCCTGGGTGGTACTTAATTTCGCAATCATAATTGTTTAACAACTCAACCCATCGTCTCTGTCTCATATTGAGCTCCTTCTGATCGAATATATACTGTAAACTCTTATGATCAGTAAAGATCGTGCATTGGGTGCCATACAAATAATGTCGCCAGATCTTTAATGCAAACACCACTACGCCTAATTCCAAATCATGTGTGGTGTAGTTCTTCTCATGAACTTTCAGCTGGCGCGAAGCGTAAGCTATAACCTTCTGTCACTGCATCAATACACATCCTAATCCTTGACGCGAGGCGTCGCAGTACACCACGAAGTCATCGGTGCCTTCGGGTAGGGATAGGATGGGTGCATCGCAAAGCTTGTTCTTGAGCAACCGAAACGCTTCTTCTTGTTTCTCTCCCCATTCGTACTTCTTGTCCTTCTGAGTAAGGAAGGTCAAAGGTTGGGCGATTTTCAAAAAATCCTCGATGAATCTGCGATAATACCCTTCCAAACCTAGGAACTGACGGATCTCGGTTGGCGTCTTCAGAGTTTCCCTAAGTCTTTCAACATATCATATCCTAAGATCTAAAATTGGTACATCATAATTATATAAGTATTTAGAATGATTACGTCTAACTCACTTGATAGAGACACATGTTTCTTAGGGTAACCGGTATGGGGAACGTCCCCTGGACCGTCCCATCCGGCGCTGACCCAAACACCATCCCCCCGGTCCTCGTCCTTCCCGTCGAGTATTAGACGTTGGAGACGGCCCGCTAGAAGACAAAAAGCACCCCTTTTCAGAACCTTTTTTGACCGTTTGAATTTAAAAAATTTATAAACGGCTATATTCTCAAAACCCACCCAAAACCTTCAAATTTTTATATAAACTCAACATTTTTATACCATTTTTTACCCACTACCACCTCATCTCTCTCTCAAATTAATCATGTCTTCACTTTTTTCATCTTCTTCGCCGACGTGGTATTCATCATCTTCGGGCGAGCATAACGCATTTTTCGAAAACATGATTATGTACGTGGCTCAGATCTTCATGGCGGAGGATGAAAACTCTGAAGCGTCGTCCCAATGGTAAACTAGGAGAGCAAAATTAAACCGAGACAAAGAAGGTACTTTAATTTTTTGTTTACCGTATGTTTATTTAAATTTAATAATGAATTTTATAATGAATTTGATTTATTTTTCTTTTTAAATGTATAGCCGCCGACGATAAACTAGTGGCCGATTATTTTGCCGACGAACCCGTGTACATGGACGAGATGTTTCGACGTTGGTTCCGAATGAGCCGTCGACTTTTTTTACGTATCGCAGACGACGTAGCCTTCAAACAGCTGATAATCCTTAGGGGCGTATCGTGCTTATCTCCATGCACCACAATCGTTTCTCGATTCGCCATTGGAATGCGGATGATCTTCTCGTGACATACGATCTCTGCTCGGTTACTTGATAACCAATCCATTCCGACTACCACGTCAAAGCTTCCCAACTCAACTGGCAGAAGATCAAGCGTAAACTCATGCTCTCCCAGTTCTATCACCCAACCTCTAATGACTTCATTCGCTTCTACTAGCTTTCCATTAGCTAGTTCTATCGAGTACGGAATATCTAGCTTACTAGCTAACAACCCAAACATATTCTTAAATTCTAAGGATACAAAGCTATAATCGGCACCAGTATAAGACAGTACAGATGCAAAGCGTTGGTTGATAGGAAACGTACCAGTGACTACGTTCGGATCTTGGCGAGCTTCCCTAGCTCCAATGTTGAAAACCCTTCCCTGAGCTTGGTTGATCTTTGGGCACTCTCTATTGAAATGCCCAACGTCTCCACGGTTAAAGCAACCTGGTCCCCGACCATTTCCATTCCCGTTACCACCCTAGTTGTTGTTCGCTCCACGATTTCCACTACCGGCATGGTTTCCAAAACCACCACGATTTCCATTACCGCCATTTCCTCCTTGGTTGTGGTTCCCATACCCATTTCCACCACGATTACCATTTCCATTCCCGTTGCTATAACCTCTCTGACCACCATTACCACGACCAGTACCAGCCCAGCACGTCTCCTTCGAATGACCAACCTTTCCACAAGACTCACATTTGCTAACTCTGCACTGGCCGGCAAGATGGTACTGGCATACATCACATTTGATCAGAGTGCCCATATATCCCTTTCCTTTGTTTTCAGCACCAGTCTTGACCTCGGCTGGTAGGTTCACATCCTTTTTCTTGTTAGCACTGCTGGTACCTTTCTTAAAATTTGAGAACTTCCTTTTATTCTCACCGGATGACTCAACGTGACTCTCCTTCTTCTTCTGGTCAGAGATCAAAAACTTGTTCAACCTGATTGCCTCTTCAATTAATGCCACACTTAGATCAATAGCCTCAGTGATTGTTGTAGGCTTCAATGTTGTCACCATGCTCATGATTTGGGGGTGCCAATCCCTAAATAAAATGCTAAATGCACTTGAACTCCAGATCAACCATGTAAGGAACGACACGAGATAAGTCATGAAATCTCTGCACGTATTCAGCAATCTTTGGACCATCCATCTTGAGATTCCTGAATTCAGTTTCCAACTTTTGAATTTCCGCCCTTGAACATTACTTTTTGCGCATAAGTTCCTTCATTTCATCCCATGGCATATGCATCTTCTTCCCCCAGAGTTCATGGGGCTGTAAACAGAATCGGTCTAGAAAAAGTCCCGAGATGTAGGTGACCTAAAATAAAGTATACAAATAATATAACTAATACACAAAGTATACAAATAATCACACACATCATGTGTTTAATATATATCTAGCCATTTTTATTTATAAAAACCAACCTCCAATATTTGTATTTTTGCAACAAAAATTATGGCAAAGTTTATATTGAAAACTCATGATCATAATACACTAGTAAATATTTGTTTGAAAATATTTTTCTAAATGTTTATATTTTTAGAAAATTTTGCCATAGTTTCCCCTAAAAATGGAGGTGTCCATGCTTTCAAAGCATATCATTTTCTTTTTAAAATCATCACAAACAATCAACAATCAACCCTAAACAAATTACTCTTACCAATTTGCCATAATCATGTGATTTACATAACAACATAAACTTGAACTTTCATAAAAACTTGTAGTAACTTGGTAGTGTTTTAGTAGGGTTAGTTACCCTTTAAAATGTGTTTACTTCTTTATAAGTTTCTTGAAAGATTTAGGTGTTTACAACTTGTAAACATGTTTTACAAAGACATTTCTTTGTGAAATCTTCTTGCTTCACAAGTGTTTCTACACTTGTTTTATCACCAAAAATAATGTATGTTTAAGTAAGAACCAAGATCTACTAAAAATCATATTTTGAACTTGGTTCTTTTTGGAAAACCGTTCATAAATCTTAGATCAATATGATTATTAACTCCCTTTGATTATTATTTTTCAAGAAATCAAGTATTCTTTTCAAGTTCATGATTTAGGGGTGGATGATCTTTCATCCTACAACTTCTTACATTTCTCATCTTGCTAAACTATATTTCTAATCATGATTTAGCAAGATGCTATGATGATCAACATCATCTTTACAAACAAATCAATGATCAACAAGCATTCATAACATAAACAACTTAGTTTAATCAAGATTACTTCATGTATCAAGCTTATGTTCATGTTTCTTGATTATGTTCTTTAGTGTTCTTCATGATTATCATCACATATCATCTTTTAACCAACTAAATATGAAGTAAAATCAAGTGACAAGAAGCTTACTACTAGCACAAGGGCTAGGGATGAACACAAGAAGATGAAGGTGACAAATGTGGTGGATAATAGCAAGTGGAGGAGGTCCTTCAATCTCCAAGAGCTCCAAGCTTCTTTATACACCTTCTTGCACCTTGTGATGAACTTGAAATGTATGATCAAAGCTTGACAATGGTGGTGGTATGGTTGATGGTGTTCGGTCGAGAGGGGGAAGAAGGGAAGGAGAAAGATGGTGTGTGTTTGAGTGTGTGTGAGATATAAGGTTATGATCTTTTATGTCTTACTTATACACATCTTTAGGGATTAACCAATGGATAAAGTGTCTCTTAAGTACAAGACCAAATCTTCTACTAAATCAAATAAGATCAAAGATGATCAAGGTGTGGGGCCACCTTGGTGACCGTCCACACAAGGGGGAGGGAGTATTAGTTGGGTTGTGATGGATGATTAAGCAATCTAGTTAGTTTACAAGTGTAATGTTTAGTGTTTAAGCATATTATGTGTTATATAGTGTGTTAGGGTGTTCGGGATCATAACTAGTTCAGAAACATTAAAACAATGCTTCTAGTATAATTTTGGTGTTTCGGATAGTGTCCGGTTGTTCGGTTAGATCCCGGTTCGTTAAAGTGTCAAACTATACCGTTTAGTGTTCTTTATGTACCCTTTTGTGACACTTTCAATTCCCGACACTTAATAAAGCATTCAGGACGATTTAGTCATATTTTTGCATGTAACTATCTTGTTAAAATACTGAATTTTGCTAATTTATGCTGAATTCAGCACTTTATATGGGTTTTAGGCACTTTCCGGCACTTAAACTATCACTTAGGAATGCAGTTTTGTGGTCCTTACTTCCCTACACACTATACTAGTGTAGTACTTTGTCTCTGGCCCATACTGGGTCTCAAAACACAGTTTGTCTATGTACTGAACCTCGTCAGCATTTTTCTGAGTTATCCGCTAACTGTGCTAGCTGTGCTTTGTGCATCATTTATGTCAATATGGTTTCTATGTAAATATGATGTGACATTTATGCAATATGTGATGCACATGTAAGTATGATGCAGTAATCAGAAAGCAGTCATTTGTAATTCAGCACAGTCATTAAGCACTAATCATGGTTAATTAAATTGTACGGATACCTGGATTTTTTACGGTTGTCACATTCTGGATTGTTTTCTGTTTGGGCTTTTTGGTGGTTTTAGGTGTGGGTTTCACAGTAGTGGTTGTGCTGCTGTGATCACCTTGAGCAGTGGGCTCAATAGCAGTTGCCTGAGGAGCAGTGGTTGCTGCTAAAGTCTGCTCAGGTACCTCTGCTTGTGTTTTGGATGGTTTTGACAGCCTTGTAAATGTTTCAGAGGTTAGGTTGTTTATTCGAAAAGGCTCTACTTGAATATGGACATGAGCATTATCTTTTGAAAATTTCTTTCTAAAATAGTAACTTAAAAACCTTGGAAATAATAAAAATGATTTTTTATTAACATTTTTAACAAGATCATTGAAAATCTCCTGGGAATAGTTAAAGTTTTCTTCATTCATTATAGCATAACCCAGGTATTGGATCTTCAATGGGATTTCATTGAAACCAGTGGTTTTGTTTGACACACACATTAGAAGGGTATGAAATAAAAACCTTGGGGCAGCTGGAAAACTCCCCTTTTGTAAAGTTTCTTTTTTCATTTCTTCGGCATACCCTCTTTCAATGAAATCAGTTTGATACTCAATTTTTGGAAAAGAAGTTTTACCTTGAAGATCATCGAGTTCAAATACCTCCGAGATGGTTTGTGGAGTAATGGTGACTGAAATACCCTTTATTGTAGAAGTAATGGCTAAGGGCGTTTTATCCTTAGTTTCAAGTTTCGCATTTTCCAAAACTCCCTTTGGGTTTCCAGGTAGATCGGAGAATCATAGGTAAACAAAGTTTTGTACTTTGAGGACGAAAGAGCGTCTATGACAGAATCGAAGGTGGTGGTATGACTTGGTTTTTCGAGTAAACCCAAGTAGTTATGAGGAGCTTTGTATGGAAGAGCCATGATGAATCGTGGATTTTTATGAGTGAATGAAGAAGATGAGCTATTGAGAGATGAAATGGAGAAATGATTTGAGAGAAATTGATGGTAACTGATTTTAGAAAGGAATTTTGAATTCAATTCGACAGTGAAAACTCTGTTTGGGATTTTGATCAGGGTTTTATAGGTGGAAAAAGTGTATGGTGACGTGGCAACGGTTACAAAAGATCTGACCGCTAAGTATTGTCCACGTGCCAACCACTGACGAATAATGGATGACAGTTGTTAGGAAACCACTGATGGAACAATATCAGTGGTTTGCAACGGTAACAATGAAAACAGTGGGTGATTTTTAACTATCAGTGGATAGCCTATCAGTGGATTAAAACATTGATGTTTGATCAACAGTGCTTAACAAGGAAATGAGAGAACAGAGGTTGACTTTCAGCAGTGGACAGCATTTAGTAGAAACAGGTGTTTGAACCAAAAACAGTGGTTATGGCAGACTTTTAAGGATTAACGAAAAATTTTCATTTTTAGCTATTTTTAAGGATGGATTTTTGAATTTCTGAAAACATTTTAATGTTTATATTCATAGAAAATAGGATTTTTCTTGTTATTCCATGTTTAGCATGCCAATCCTAGAGATCAAGCTTTCAAAGGTAGATGTGTCTAATGTTTTTGTTAGCACATCTGCCAGCTGATCTTTTGTTAGCACATCTACCAGTGATTTTGAGAGAAATGGATGATATCTGCTTTGAGAAAGGAATTTTGAATTCGATTCGACAGTAAAAATCCTGTTTGGGGGTTTTGATCAGGGTTTTATAGGGAGAAAAGTGAATGCTGATGTGGCAGCGGTTACAAAAAGATCTGACTGCTATGTACTGTCCACGTGCCAACTTCTAATGATAATGGAGGACATTTGGTAGGAAACAACTGATGGAACAATATCAGTGGTTTGCAACGGTTACAAATGAGAACAATGACTGACTTTAAGCTAGCAGTGGATAGTCATCAGTGGGTTAAAACACTGATTTTGAACAATAGTTTTTTTTTTATTTTAACTTTAATTTTTATCACCAAAACAATATTCGAGGAACTCTTATCTCATTGGAATGTAACGATTAGGAAAATTGTAATTTCATTGTAATTCTAGTTTTCATTTGATAATTTCATTCTATAATTAATTAACCACATCAACAATAAAAATGTGAGCAGTGGATGCTTTTTTAGGAAAACCAATGATTGTCAATATCAGTGGATGTCAACAATAAAAATGTGAGCCGTGACTATTTTTTAACTATCAATGGATAGCCAACAGTGATTGAAACACAGATGTTTGGTCAGTCAGTGGTCAACATGAAGAATGAAGAAACAGAGGTTGACTCTCTGTAATATGCAGGATCACAGATTCTTCAAAAAACTGCTCTCAATGATCAAATTCTAAACATTTGTTTTATCTTTGCACTCTCCTGCTGACCATCAAAAGAACCTTTGATACTACTAAACCTCTGTTGACTTACCAAACAGATGTTCAGACACAATTCAACATCAACATAATCTGTTCACCATCAAACCAATCCTTGACACTATTAAACCTCTGTTGACTTACCAAACAGATGTTCAGACACAATTCAACATCAACATAATCTAAATCTTACTCAAACACTAAAAAATAAATAAAAATAAAACAAAACATAGATTCATAAAATTAAAATTTATTCATTTATTCATGACCTTAAAACTAAAAGTCTAATAATTACATCACATACTGAACAATATTAAAGTTCAAATCTAAGAATAACAGCAAGAATTAAGAAACTTTAGTTTCAACTCCATCGATTGCTGAACCTCTCGATGTATGTCCTTCCGCATTGCCATGAACTGCACGTCTCTATCACCGCACTCTATATTTCTGACAACACAAAGCTCACGAATGGAAGTTGAAGGCATCCGCATAAGATCTCTGGAAACCTGCTCTCTAGTGAACAGGCCAACTTGCAATCCATCAAAACATCTCTTCAGCTCTTGAAGAGTAGCCCTATCTTCATACACCTGTTCCTTGATTTGCCTGACAAAACACTGCTTTAAATCATCTGATTTTGCATTTGTGAATGACGCCATTTTAATAAACTATATTACTCGACTTTCCTGAAAGTATGATATCTTCGTAGGAAAACTTGATGAAAAACAGGCGAAGTGACTGTGAGTTTATATACTAAAATTTGTAATTGTGAAAACGTGTATATTTAATATAAACATATTAATGTATATTTCAAAACAGCAGTCATTTAATGCACAAACCTTTTCAAACCCCAACTTTTATGGGAAAACTGTAAAATTAAATACCAAGAAACCCAAGGGACAAAATTTCAAAGACACATATCGTCCGTTCAAGTTGCAACTCTCCCATCAAAGAAGGTAGCACATGCAACTTTTCACGATGTTGCAACAATGATACTGCAACATCGATATTGAAAGGTTGATGCGTGATGGAAAGCTTCATTGAAACGACGATGTTGGAACAATGATACTGGAACGATAACATGTAAACATAATCAATAATCATTCGAACAAAGAAGTGTAATCGGAGATTAGCGGCTGAATCACGAGAAAGATGCATTTGAGAGAGAGAGATACGCTCACATATATGAGCGTGCGAGATTTGAATGTGAAACCAGATAATTATATCATATTGCTAAACGTAATATGATAATACAATAAGCATGGATGTTCTTAAAAAAATATCAAGGTTGGAATTCAAGCTTACCGATTCTCCATTCAAAATTATAATTGAATGCAGTGGCAAACGTAATTTGAAAGGTAAGTAGTGTATATCCTTATATCCTGCTTTATTAAAGTAATTAAATATTAAAAATGATATGCAAAGTAGGAAAAAAAAGAAAGAGAGAGAACGTCAATTTTAAATTACCATTTTACATATTTTGAATTTCAAAATTACTGGTATTATCAGTAATTGCTGATCTGATTTGAAAGCAATTGTCATAATGACTTTTCTAATTTTTATTTTAACTTTAATTAAGAGATAATAACCGTCAGTTTGAAATTCACATTTTTCATATTTTAAATGTCAAAGCTCAAGAAATTAGCATTAATTACTGATTTGATTTGCAACAAATAGTCATCAAGAATTTTTTTTTATTTTTTAATTTAACTTTAAATTTTATCATGAAAACAATGTTGGAGGAACTCTTATCTCATTGGAATGTAACGATTAGGTAAAATGGTAATTTTATTGTAATTCTAGTTTTTATTTGATAATTTCAATCTATCACTAATTAACACCATCAATAATAAAAATGTTAGCAGTGACTGTTTTTTAGGAAAACCGCTAATGGTCAATATCAGTGGATGTCAACAATAAAAAAGTGAGCAATGGCTACTTTTTCCTATCAGTGGATACCCAACAGTTTTTGAAACACTGATGTTTGGTCAGTCATTGGTCAACACGAAGATTGAAGAAACAGAGGTTGTATTTCAGCAGTGGATATCTTTTAACAATCAAATGTTTGAACCAACACAGTGGTTGTAACAGGCTTTTAAACAGATGTTGGGGCTTAAACAGATGTTTCACCTTATATATCAGTTGTCTGGACTTAAACAAAAGTTTGACCTTAAACAGATGTTTGCTCATAAAGAGAAGTTTGGTCATAAACAGATGTTTGGCCTTAAACAAATGTTTAAGCTTAAACAAATGTTTGCCCATAAACATCTGTTTGCAAAAAAAAGACCAATTTCAAGAATTCTATACCCAAACAATCAAAATGAGGAGCTTAATAATCATCCAAGTGTACTTGATTTTTATTTATTAGTATAAACATGAAACAATTGTTCAATTTATAGCACAGATCAAATCATTGAAATGATGTGATAAATACTGTTACATATAAACACTGTTGTGATAAACACTGTTACATCAACTATGTCATTCGATTCAACAACAATGTCTTCAAATCACCGGATTAGATCATGAACCCATATTAGAGGTCAAACAAAAGTACAACAGGACCACATGAATAATATCATTTCCACTTTTACTTCAATGCACTTACATGATAGGGTGATTTGGGATTTGGTAAAAATGTTTGTTTTTGTACTTCTTTACAAAATAAGATGTTGACCAAAATTCAAACAGATGTTGACTAAAAGTCAATCAAATGTTGACCAATGGTCAAACAGATGTTGACTTTAAACAATGTTTGGTTTAAGGCCAAACATCTGTTTATGGTCAAACATCTGTTTAAGGTCAAACATCTGTTTAAGTCCAAATATCTGATATAGAAGGCGAAACATTTGTTTAAGGAAAAACATCTGTTTAAGGTCAAACATCTGTTTATGGCCAAACATCTGTTTAAGGTCAAATAATTGTTTAAGTCCAAACCTCTGATATAAAAGGCCAAACATCTGTTAAAGGCCAAACATCTGTTTAAGCCTGAAGAGATGTTTAACCTAATAAGATCAACTGTCTTCTCACACCGTTTTCCTCTTCAAAACACTGTTCAACCTAACATTGGTTTCCATTATTGACCAAAATGCAAAAAAATGATCAAACCACTATTAGTTATTGTACTTCTTTATAAAATTACATAGAATTCAAGAAAATGAAACAATGACTTAAAGAACTATAATTAACGAAATTTAAAATCTAATAACAACACCAAGAAATTTACGAACCTAACATCAAAATTTTAGTGCTTTTAGCTTTAAAATCCATCAATGTATATCTTCGACAATCGTCATGAACTCCACGGAAGTACTCAACGCATCAACATCAGGATTTATAGAAACCTGATCTCTCGTGAACAGACCAAGATGCAGTACATGAAAACACTTCTTCAGCTGTTGAAGAGTAGCCATGTCCTAATATACTTAATCCTTAACTTTGTTCATAAAGAGCTACTTTAAACCAAACTTTATGCTTCTTTTAATACAAAAAAGGCAGGAAAGACCATTACTCTAGTAAGATAAAATCTTATCTTACATCAGTAGCAGATCCTTTCTTGCGTTTAGTAGAAACTACTGCGGCTTCTACAACATCATCATCTGCCCAAAGTCATATATAATCATCATTTAGTCATAAGCAAAAATTATTTTAAATGTACATTTAAAAATCTTTCTTTGTGTTTAATTTAACTTTATGCTTCGTTTAATACAAACCTATAATAACCCGCAGCAGATTGTATCAATTTCAAACAACTGTGATTAGACTGAAATATAAAGCGAGAATTAGAGTATATCACTTCATAATTAAAAACTTAAAATTTCAAAATTGAAGTAGCAAAAAACACATACTTTAAACGATATTGGAACAATGATACTGGAAACAACCGTAGAACAATCATCATCATCATCTGCAGCAGATCATTCACAATCATCATTTAGTCACAACTCAGATAACAAAACTTTAGTAAAATCAAAAACAAAAACACATACCATGATCAAGGCAAACCACATATCACCAAAATTTTTTCGGAAAGTGGGTCAGAGAGAGCTTCAGTTTTCTCTTATCCTTTATGAACAAATGCCGAGTATTGAGAAGAAGAGATTTGAGGGAGAGATACATATCGTCCGTTCAAGTTGCAACTCTCCCATCAAAGAAGGTAGCACATGCAACTTTTCACGACGTAGCAACAATTATACTGCAACATCGATATTGAAAGGTTGATGTGTGATGGGAAGCTTCATTGAAACGACGATGTTGGAACAATGATACTGGAACGATGATTATATAAGGAGCAGTGGTTAGTTATAACAGTCCTTAGCACATGCAACTTTAACAGGGATTTGCCTTCAACAGTGAATAGGCCAAATCAGTCTTTAAGTCCATCAGTCATTATAAGGAGCAGTGGTTAGTTATAACAGTCCTTAGCTAGATCAGCTGTTATAACCATTCCATAACACTTTGAAAGGAAGCAAGGGTCGGTCTATTTAATTGAGAGGAATAATTGCATTACATCCCTATTGAAAAATAGAATTGATAAATTTAGGTGAAGTGAGGTTGAAAGATGATAACCCAACAGTGGAGGATCTCATTCTACAGCTTCAATAAATTCAAGGGTATTCTCAAATAATAGTTCCTGGATGCTTCCAAAGAAGCAGCACTTTGGACATCTATTGTTCTTCAAACATCTATTATCTATTATCTATTATATATTCTATCTAATATATATAATAAATGAAAGTTATTTGGTCCACGTAGCCCAAATAAATTTCATTTATTATATATAATAGATAAAATATATAATAGATAATAGATAATAGATGTTTGAAGACAACAGATGTCCAAAGTGATGCTTCATTGGAAGCATCCAGGAAGAATTACATGAGAATACCGCTAAATTTATCGAAGCTATAGAATGAGATCTCCACTGTTGGGTTATCATCTTTCAACCTCACTTTTCCTAAATTTATCAATTCTATTTTTCAACAGGGATGTAATGCAATTATTACCTTACTTAAGATACATTCAACTGCATCTTCTGATAAATCAACATTCATTTCACTCAAATGATAGCTTCAACTGCATCTTCAATCATGAACTATCTAAAGAAATGGATGAAATCATCCAAAAATACCCAAAATAAAACTAATTAAACCATCCAAAATTCTTGAGTACTCACTATTAATGTGATGACGAATATAAAATCAAACCCTAAAAGCATACATATCATAATGAAATATGATATCAGGTAGTTGTATAACAAATCATTATATTATATGAAATAACGAAGAAGAAGAAGAACTGACTACAAAGTGCATTAACAATTAGCAAAAGAATAACAATTATCTGATTTATGTGCGCCTCTTAACTACATTCCATAGAATCTATAATTAGAATGGCCATTTTTACCTTACTTGACAACAATAGCAAACAACATCAAACAACAATAGCAAGTGACCAATCAATCAACCTCATAATCATATAGAAGCCTAAAAATATAATGAAAATTAGATAAGAACATCAAAACTGAACAGGAAAGCTGACCAAAAATTAACCAAGCACCTGATTTTCAATCCACTGTAGATGTTGAATCCACTATAGATGCTGAACCACTGCTGTTACAAACAGATCATACCTCGGGAACTGGAAATTTAAAAGGACCGGCTTCAAAGGCTTCAACAATCGGAAGATACAAATCTCAAGCAAATGAAACCCTAATTTCAAAAAGAATAATCGGTGAACATATTCACAAATCAATAATCTACATATGCTGTGTTAGGATCTGAGTTTGGATTGATTGTGATTTGTGTTTGAATTTAGATGAACAAATGAAAGAGTAGTGCAGCGGAATTTAAATGGAAGCAAACTTTTCACAATCAAACAGAAGAAATGCTTTCAATCATACATTTTCACCACTGAATCAAATGATTAAATTTAATTTTAAACTCCGATTACAATGTATTTATGATATGCAAACTCCCCCTCAGCCCGAGCTCAGTGTTTGTTCGTGCAGAAAGAAGATGGTGAAAGAGCTAGACAGAACAGTACAGAGTACTGTTCTATTTATAGGCACTTGCAAACTACTGAGCATCTAAGCTAACGTCACCATGAAAGTGACATCTAACCTCCTAACAAACTCTAACCTCTGATCTATACAAACACTGCTATGCTAACTACTGATATTACATTTTAATACATAAAACAAACTTAAACTTCTGCTGCTTCCTTCCACTGCTGTGAAACCAGCAGTACTTGTTATGATCAGCAGTGCTTGAACCAAGGCAGTAGATTGAGCAGCAGAGCTTTGGTTCTTCAATCAGACTTTGTCTTGACCAGTAGTTGTAGGTCAGCAGTTTGCATGATCAGCAGATGTTGAAACCACTTTCAAGGGGAGAGACTTGCAACCAAACATCTGCTTATTCTGGATCCACTGCTCTGATCCAGTTTTGGCTTTCATTATCTGTTCCTTTGGCAGGGTTCAATCCCAACAATCTCCCCCTGGAACAGATAATGCCAAAACTCTTCATTATTGTAGATCTTTATTGCTTCAACAACAGTTCCCTTATTTGCCCTTTGAATTGCAATTCAAAAGTTAAGGCATCTGTATCATCATCATCCCTGCTAAGTGGAAGATCAAGGAGATCCTGCAAATCTTCAAGACTCAGGCCAAGAGCTTGTTCCCTTGTTAGATTCTTCACTTCGCCATCAGCCCTGAACATAGTCAATACGTGGGTCTATTTATCAGTTTTCCACTTTAGTATTTTTGAGCCTGATGGGTTTCTTGGGAGATTTTTATTTGAAGAGGAGTTTGGTGATGAGACGAAGATATTATTTATAAATGTTCAGATTGATCTAATTAGTTAATCAATTAAAAGTTTCAAATTCCCAAGTAACCATCCATAAAAGAAAATTTCACTTCTCTCTCTCTAGGTCAGGTCACCGGATTGCTCGACGAGAAGGTGCTCATCGGAATAGTGTGGGAGGAATATCGGTTTTTGCCTTGATTATTCCTTTATCCCTAGTCTGCTCGGTAGCCGTCTCCATTCGCGTCTGGGATCTGTTTTCTCTCGTCGTTTTTCTCCGGCATTTTTGTATTCGGTTCTTGATTGCTTAGTAGGTCTGTCACCGATCGCGGCTATCCAGTATAGTTCAGCTAGATTGGTACGAATCCTTTTAACCTTTTAAAGAATCTTGATACGGGTGTCGGATTCTTTGTTTTCTTTGGCTCTTTGTTGGTCCTTCTGCTTAGTCATGGCGGGAGAGGAGCCTTCCGAGTCGGCAGCAAAAAGGAATATCACTAAATTCTATGTGTCTAATCTGCCGGTTGGTTGTAGACCATGGGACGTCGCAGATTTTGTGGGGGGTTTTTGGAGAAATAGCAGGTTGTTATATTGCGAGGAAGAATGATAAAGAAGGAAACCGCTTTGGTTTTATTAGCTTCAAAAACGTTGGTGATGCAAAGGCGTTGGAAAGGAAGTTGAACGACATCAAAATGGGGGGACTCTAAGCTTAAAGTTAACATTGCTAGGTTCGCATTGGAGAATGTTGTTATCTGGGAATAGGAAGGTAGGGAGAAGAAGAAGATAGGCAACGTCAATGGGGTTAATGCGGATAGAAATAAAGGAAATCATGTTTTTCCTAACAGCTTCGTTCAGGACGGGAAAAATTTAGCGATATGCTTAAGCCAGGTCCCTCGAATTCTGTGAAGCCTTTGGTCAACAATGCCGGTTCGTCATTGGTTGCGAAGAGCTCGGAGAAGACGGTTGTTGTCCATGAAGAAACAAGTGCTTTTTTCTTCTTCCAGTGTATAGCGGTTCTAGGTAGATCGGTAGATTTTGTATCACTGACTGGGATGAAGGAGAATCTAAAGGAAGTTGACTGTAAGATTTACTACGTTGGGGGTTTTAATCTTCTGCTTCTTTTTAAGGAAGATTTTGAAGCATCTGAGTTTTTGGAAAATCAGGAAGCATGGAAGAAATGGTTCAGTCATCTTGATATGTGGAATGGTCAAGCAGGGGCGTACGAGAGATTAGCTTGGCTTAAGATTGTGGGAGTCCCGGTTCATTTGGCGGAAAATAAAGTTTTCAACGATGTCGCTGGTCACTTTGGTAAAGTGGTGCACAAATCTCAACTTTCAGAGGAGGTTCAAGATCTTTCGATCAATAGAGTTGGAGTTCTGGTAGATGTGGGATTCCCGATCTCGGACACTGTTACATTAGTCTGGAGGAATAAAAAATGCAAGGTATGGGTCCAAGAAAAAGAAGAAGCAGACTGGTTACCTGATTGTTGTCTAGTCAATGACAAGTGGCCGGAGTCCATGACGGACGAAGAGGACGGTGAGTCAACTCAGTTTGGATCGGTGCATAGGATGGAGGATTGGAGGGAAGAAGTGGAAAAGGTGGGTGTGCATGGGGGAGACGTAGAGGTTTTGGGGGATTCCAATAATGGGGGGAATTCCATTGTGCTGGGAGGTATCACTAGGGTGGACGACCATCAGCAGCCATTTTTTGGGAGTCTCGAGAAAGTTGGAAAAAAGAAAAAGAAACCATTTAACTTATTGAAAGACAAGCATTTATCTAAGCCCAAACCTACAAGCCCAGTCCTTATGGACAGGCCAAAGAAGAGGCTCAGAACGAACTGAGGATGAGGGCCCAGCTTCATTGATTTTTTTGGTGGGCCTACACAAGAAGTTAATAATGATGTGGACACAAGGAAAGGGTGTGCCCCAGTCGCTGATTTGGGTAATATTAAGGGGAATATTCCATAGGAGAAAGAAGGATCAGGAGACTCGGTGATACATTTAGGGTCGGAATCGGAGGAGACAAAGGATGCGGGTGGCGGCTGCTCGGCGGAAGCTTTAAGGAAGAAAGGAGACAAGGGGGTTTCGCTCCAACAAGAGATCTTATCCACAATCAATTTAGGTGAAGTGGTGGGAGCTAAGTTGGCTGGCCTCGACTCTCTGGGTAAGGAGACGATTCTAAATGGAGGTAACAATGTTTTTTCATCATGAAATTTCTTTTGGTTAATGTTATAGGCATGGGGGCGACGTGAAATGTGGTTGGATCAAAGGGCTTAAAATGTATCACAAAATTGATTTTATGGCTATTCAAGAAACAAAGTTAGTCGATTTTTCGGGTTTCAAATTTGAAAAGCTGTGGGGAAATTCGTCTTACTGCTCAGAATTCATTGGTTCGTCGGGGTTATCGGGGGGCTTTCTTTGTATCTGGGATGATGGTATTTTTTAAGTCCTGAGTTCTTCAAAATAGAGGATTTACTTATACATCAGGGGTTGTATTAAAGCAAGTAATGAAATTCTTAACATCATCAATGTTTATGCCCCGCAATGCAGTGTGACAAAAAAGACTCTGTGGGATGAATTGTTAGTTGTGATGGAAGGAGTCTCTGGAAAATGGATCCTTTTGGGCGATTTTAATGCAGTTAGAGATCCCTCCGAAAGGAGAAACTCCAGGTTTAAAAGTGGATGTGCTTCAAGGTTCAACGAGTTCATTAACCAAGGTAATTTACTTGAGTTTGAGATGAAGGGGAAGAGATTTACGTACGTTAGAGAGAATGGTAAGAAGTTGAGTAAAATTGATAGAATCCTTGTTTGCCTGGATTTTTTCAATAAGTGGCCTCTGGCCTTGTTAAGGGCTCATCCGTCTCATTTCTCCGATCATAGTCCATTAACATTAATAGTCTCTGATAAGAATTTTGGTCCGAAGCCGTTCCGTGTTTTCAACTTTTGGATTGAGCAGCCGGGATATGGGGAAACGGTTGAGTCGACGGCTAATCAGTTTTGTTTCGATGGTCCGCCTGACATCAGGTTAACTAAAAAATTCGTTAAGGAAAGCTATCAAATCCTGGACAGGCGATTTTTGTAATAAGGTTAATGAAGATTTGGATAAGGCCATTCAGGAATTGGAGGAGACGGAGAAGACTATGGAAGAGAGGGAGTTAACGGAGGAGGAAGAATGGATCTTTGCTGAAAATAAGAAAGTCGTTTCCGATATTTCTTTCAAAAAAAACTTGGATATCAGGCAAAGGTCGAGAATGAAGTGGGCGATAGAGGGGGACGGAAACTCCAAGTTCTTCCACATGATGGTCAACAACAGGAAAGCCAGAAATCAGATTCCTGGATTGCGTATCAATGAGAATTGGATCTCGAAGCCCTCTAAAATAAAAAAGGAAATTATGTGTTTTTTTAGAAACCGATTTGAGGAGAACTCTCAAGATAGACCTGCCCTTTACTGTGAAGGTCTCAAACGTTTTATCGGAAGTGGAAAAAATAAGTCTGACAGGTGGGTTCTCGGTGGAGGAAATAAAAGTGGCAGTTTTCGGTTGCGGGAGTGATAAGGCCCCAGGGCCAGACAGGTTGAACATGAAATTTATTAAAACATTTTGGCACTTATTTGAGTCGGATTTTAAAGATCTTTTGGATTATTTTTTCGATCACGGGAAGATTAACGTGGGCTGTGGGACTTCGTTCATTACTCTTGTCCCGAAAATTCAGGATCCGGTGGAATTGAACAACTATAGACCTATAAATAAAGTGATCTACAAGACTCTTGCTAACCGATTGAAGAAAGTTATTGGGTCGATTATCTCGAAGTCTCAATCAGCTTTTCTAAGCAGGAACTACATATTAGACGGGCCTCTCATAGTTAACGAGATCCTAAGATGGGGTATTAAGTCCAAGAAAAAGGCATTTTTACTTAAGATAGATTTTGAGAAGGCATATGCCAATGTTAATTGGAAGTTTTTATTATCTTTAATGGCACAAATGGGTTTCCCCGATCGTTGGTGTTTATGGATGAAGGGTATATTGGAATCAGCTAGATCTGCGGTTCTCGTCAACGGTTCTCCTACTTTTGAGTTTAGGTGCTCAAAAGGCCTCCGCCAAGGTGAACCGATCTCTCCATTTTTATTCCTGATTGTGATGGAAGCATTGCATTGTTTGATCAACAAGGCTATAGAGGTTGGAGCTTTGCATGGTGTTAAACTGCCTAACGAAGGTCCGTGTATATCCCATCTTCTTTATATGGATGATGCGATTTTATTAGGTGAGTGGTCAAAAGAAAATCTATTGAATGTGGTTCGTATTCTAAGGATTTTTAATATGTGTTCGGGTTTGAGGATAAATTTTGCTAAATCTAGTATCTTCGGGATTGGGGTTGGGCCGGTTGATCTTGGGGAGGCGGCGAACCTTATTGGTTGTCAGGTTGGGGAAATGTCGTTCTTTTATCTTGGTTTGAAAGTCGGTGCCAACATGAACCGGATTGCCAATTGGAAGCCGGTTTATGATATTTTTGTTGCAAGGTTGTCTAAATGGAAAGCTTCTATGTTGTCTATGGGGGGTAGGGTTACTCTTATCAAGTCGGTTCTTGAAAGCCTTCATATTTACTATTTCTCACTTTATAAGGCTCCTGTGAAAGTTTTAAAGGACTTGGAGGCTAAAATCAAAAGATTCTTATGGGGGGCAAATGATTCGAACAAAAAAATGCATTGGGTGGCTTGGCAGAAGGTTGCATCTCCTAAGAAATACGGTGGACTTGGGCTCAGTAAGTTGCAAAGCATCAACATTTCTCTTCTCGCAAAATGGGGTTGGAGGTTTTTATCGGATAAAGGTACGCTATGGAGAAAAGTCATCGAAGCCTTACATTATACAAGAATTTGATGGGATTATATTCCGAATAGAAAGTCCATGGGTGGAGTTTGGAATAATATAGTTAACGTTCTCTCTAAAACCAAGATTGATGGGTTGCCGCTAAGGAATTTTTTTTAGAAGTTCCGTTGGTAATGGTGTGGACACGGCTTTTTGGCTGGATCCATGGTTGTGCAACGAGCCTCTTAAGGATAAATTCCCGGAGATTTTCAAATTGGAAGTAGAGAAAAAATGCAGGATCGCGGATCGGGTCAACTCGAATATTGGTGGGCAATCGTATGTTTGGGCCTGGAAGAGGCCGCTTGCGGCTGGGTGTGAGGTGAATGAACTCGTCGGCCTGTGTACGCTTCTTCATAACATCACTTTGGAGACTTCGAGGGACTCGTGGAAGTGGGTTGGGACTAAAGATGAGACTTTTAGTGTTGGGCATGTGAAACGTTTAATTGAAAATAATAGGTTTCAAAACGAGAGTCTGGAACTGCAAGTGGATCCCGGCTAAATGTAATATTTTTATGTGGAGAGCCAGCTTGAATAAAGTTGCTACGTCGGAAGCCTTAAAGATCCGAAATATTGTTATAAATGATGATAGGTGTAAGTTTTGCGGTGAGGGTTTGGAGACGGTGGACCATATTTTCACGTCTTGTTTGGTGGCGACCTCGGTGTGGAACCATGTTAGGAGGTGGTGTAAGGTGGCCACGATATTCTTTTTCGAGTTTAAGGACTTTCTTCAAATTCATGAGCATGTCGGTTTAAATGGCCACAAAAAGGAAATCATTAAAGGTTTAATTAGAATTGGATGTTGGTGCATATGGAAGGCGAGGAACGGAGCGGTTTTAACAATAAAGAGGCAAAGATAGAAGATATTATCAGTAATATAAAAGCTTTGGGTTTTCTTTGGTGTAATAGTAGGTTTAAAGGTTTTTCGTGTTCTTGGCTCGAATGGTGTAAATTTGTAAATTTGTAGGGTGTTTTTGGTTTTGGATGCCTTGGTTTTGAGGTTTGCCGGTGTGTTGTTGAAATTTTCCTTTCAAAAAAAAAAAAAAGTTTCAAAGATATGTGAAAGGAATTTCTCAAATAAGAAATGTGACTCTGGCATTACATCAATTAGGACGTAATCAATTAGGATGCAAAAGTGACAAAGACAAACCCGTCTTGTAAGCAAAGATGATTATCAAAACTAGCCTTGATCTGATATTAATTAACTCAAATCTCTCAGAATTTGCAATTAATCTATTCCAAGGTTTAGCATTTTACCAAAAGGTCAAGATCAGTTTTAGACTCAATGTGGGGGATTTATTTCATATGGGTATATTGACACTTCAATTTGCCAAATGGTTGTCGATGAATTTCTGGTATACTGGTAGCTACATGACCCTTTAAAGTGGAGGTAATGACACTTTAATTTGCTAAATGGTTGTTAATGAGCTTCTGGTATATTGGCAGCCTCATGACCTTTTAAAGTGTATGTTCTGAGTTTGAGTTTCGTTTAAAGCAAAATTGCTATGGATTAAGCTAGAGGTCTTACCACAGTGACATTCAAGCAGTGGGTTTCTTCCGGAATGGTGGCGGACCGGTTCACCAACGTCGTCTGCGTTCGCAGATGTGGTTAGCCTTTATGATTTTAGTTGTAGATATCTACATCTTAGACGAATGTTTCAACTTCTCAAGGTTACAATATTTTTTAACAAATTATTAAAATGAAATATGTTGGGCTTACTCCACCCATGATCCAGGGGAGGAGGTAGTGTACATGCAGGGGTAGTCCGTGCTATCCCTCAACTCCGTCTCTGTGATATAAAAATACCTCTTAACTCCGTCTACGTAGTCTATTTTTTTTTTTTTTTTTGGTTTTATACAAAGGATGCTAGGGGTGTATAGAATTCGTTTCGAATTCGAAAAATTCGAAATTCATTTAAATTCGATTCGATTATCAAGAATTCGTTTCGACTAAAAGAATTCGAATTCGAATTCGATTCAATTCGAGTCAAGTAAATCGAATATGAATCGAATACGACTTTATAATTTCAAATTCGATTCGATTTGGAATTCGAATAAATATTATACATTTTTATTTATTTTTTTTATATAATGCATATATAACTTTTATTAAGCTATACTATAAATTATTTTCAAAGTTTTTTTTTCCAAGTATTAAAATTACCCATTACCAAACCCACTACATGGCTCATAACTAAACCTAAGTAACAAATCTATAAATAGATTTATAACCCTAAAAATATTAACTTGTAATGTGTAGTGGTTATTCCCGACTTCTCGTTTTGAATTTTAGACTTATGGTACTTTATTTGGAACTTTTTAATGTGATATCGTGCTTTATGGCTGCTTTAAAATTTATGTTTCATTTTGATAGTTTTTTACATGTTTTTAAAGAATCTGAATTAAATTGAATTTATTCGAATTCGAATTTTAAATCGAATACGAAGTGGGTTTTTTTATTCGAATACGAATTCGAATCGAATTGGGTAAGTTTTAATCGAATACGAATTCAAGGTAAAATAAAGAATATTCGAATAATTCAAAAACACCCCTAAAGGATGCCCCTAACTTTCTGGGATACCCCTGAATTTTTGGTTAGATCCGCCACTGCCATAATGCATGTCATAGAACTTGAGCTTTGGTGTTCCAGCAATTTTGATCATATTGGTGTTGTAATCCCATTGGAAAACAGGTGCCCCGAAGACTAATTCTTTACCGTCTTCATCTTTATCGATCAACCTGTTATGTAGACTTTCTTCCATCAACTTTGGAAGAGCCATGAATCCTTTTTTGGCCAAGTGTGTGGTGTTTTCCTTTTTAATTAGAATAGTTCGATGTAAAATGTAGAATCGCAACAAAGTTAAAATTTAGGGTAAATTACAAATTTTATCATATATATATATATATAGGAGGTTCATTTGAGAAAAAAATTTAAATGAGAAGAAAAGAACAAAGGGTACAATTGTAAAACACTAAATAATTTTTCTCTCATTTCATTTATTATTATGTTTGACTAATTAATTACTCATAAATACTATCATCCTCCACACTAAAATGTTTTACTTACACAAATCAAAAGTTATCATACACGTTTTAAAATTTAGCCTACACATATTGAAATTTATCCTACAAAACTCGTAACTTATCCTACACACCTCGTAATTTATCCTACACTATAAACGAATTTTTATTTTTATTTTTTGAGAAAATATATATTCAAAAATAAGTTACAAATTTAATATAGTTAGTTATTAAAGAGCAAGACTACAAATTAATGATATATGTAAGTTTACCAATTTACCCTTATAGTAACATTAAGTACAAATATTAAATAAAGTCAAATAAAGCATTTCTATTGGTTGAAATCTCTTCTTTTTTCTTCTTATAAATAGTTTCTTCTCATTTGAACCTTCCACTATATATATATATATATATATATATATATATATATCTAAAATCAACAACCACTTATCATCACCACCCTTCACCGCCACCACTACCACCCTTCATCATCTACAACCACCATCATTACCATCTTCCACCACCGTTTCCAAATCAACTCACTAACCTAAAACCTCCAATACTAATAATCCTCAAAACCCCAAAAAACCAACATTTTAAATGAATATCACTATAAAATCAGTCGGTAATTCCAACATTTTAAAATGAATCAACATCGGCACAAATTGTTCAAGTCGAAATTCAAAAAAAAATTACTTTCAATCATAGCATCATCGGTCACCATCCATAACCCACCACCACTCCGGCCACCACCACCTACAACCGCCCGTAACACCACCTTCACCACATTCACCATCCACAACCCACCACCACATCCACCTTCACCATCCAAAACCCACCACCGCTAACCCACCATCACCATCACACCCCACCACAATCCACGTGAAGAGGTTTTGAGAGAGAGAGAGAGAGAGAGAGTGAGGGCATTGGTCTTTTAGAGAGAGATAGTGTGGAGTCATAAGTTACTAAACCCTAAACTCGTTTTTAGGGAAAAAACACAAAAAACTGGCTTTTACCAAACTCAAACACAAGATCTGATGTTTAATATGTGCGCATACTTACCAGCGGACCATCTTTAGAGATTTGTTTATAAGGTTCTCTCACAAAACTTTTAAGGGTTCCTTCAGAAGTCTTTGTATAAATTAACACTATAAAATACGACCTGAACAGGTTGCTAGGAACCCCCGAGTTGGCTGTAAATCCGCCCCTGGAGACAAAGTTAATAACATGCATGTTTGTGATTCAGTCACTTTTACATTACTATTCAATATCCCGTTTCGAGTAAGATTTTATATCAATTTAGAACTTTGTTTGGAAAAAAGTTAATCACTTTGTTACGGAATACTCGTTACAAAGTAAAAGAAACGAAATACAAAACTCCGCAAATAACTTACTTTTAATTCGTATGTGATGATGAAACAAAATTCTAAGAAAAATGTTACCATTAATTGGTATGTAGTGTTGCTTTTAGATTCTGCCAAACCAAAAAAAAACTAAGATAAACAAACGGAATCGAACTCGGATACCTTTTTTAGTGTGATGCTGACAAACTAATGCACCAAGTTGCAGTTTTGCTTTTTCAGTTGAACATTAGGCTTGTGGGTGTGGGTTTGGGAAACAACACGGGGAGCTGACGGGGAACACCGCCCGAAGGTTTGAATTTTTTGTTCGTTGAATAAAGCTACTTAATAAAAAAATTCGTCAATGATCTCTAGATCAAGTGGTGGAAGGCTTGCAGTTCTCTTGAGAGATGCAGGTTCAACTCCCACTTGGTGCAGAGTGAGGCACTGGTGGGCAATGATAGGTGTCGACGAGGGCCCCTTGACTGAGCTCCCTGTCTGGAACGCTCTAGTTAGGCTCCTAAACAGACCTAGATACCGTTCTTTAATAAGCTACATGAAAAAGAGGTGGAAACAGGCATGCCCATCATGTCTTCTCCCCTACAAGGCCATTTAATATCTGCAAGAAGAGAGACGCTGTCGAGTCCTCGGGTCACTGATGACGTCCAAAGGATCTCACTGACGTTGCAATGCCCCTGTTTCCGTCTTCTACAAAAAAGAAAACCGTTAGCCTCGTCACGGAGGGCCCCAGGAAGGGGATCCATGACCAAGCTCCGGCGTGAGAATAAGTAAACTTACCGGAAGTAAATGAGAAGCTTATTCCGACGAGTATGATCGCCGGAATATTCTCCCCTTGGTGTGGATTCTAATAAGTGAGTTATTATGTCGGAATTAATGAGGGTATATGATGATCGGAATAAATGAGAGTGTAGAGCATTTAGTGAGAGTTTTCTTGTCCTTTAAGAGTAGATACTTACCTTCCTTATATAAAGGAGAACGCTTATCTCCCTTGGAAAATGATACCGAGATGATCTAACGGTATCTTACTGTCTTTGGGGGACTCAGACACGTGTCTGAGCCCCAACGGTAAGATGAGGGGCTTCATTTAATGAGGCCAGCTCGATTGTACCATGTTTCCGGCGATCTCTTTCCTCGTATCAGTCAAGCATTTAATGCCCTGCAGCATCCTTGGATCCTTTCTTCTCTGTTTCCCGCTCATTTTATGTGTACAGGACTATTATCAGAAAAAGATGTTAGCCTTGGGCTTTAGCAATCGGGCCCAGACGATAAGAGCCCAAGACGGGTCATGTTGGGCTACCAACCGGCCCGTCGTCAAGTCATCTCTAGTCCCTGGTTCTGAGACTCGAGTCTCATGATCCGGGGCTGTATCATAATTGCTGGTGAAGTTGGTCCTCTTGGGCTACGAGTGTGGGCCCAATGTTAGAGCTTATGAGATCGTTGATATTTGTGCTGGATTAGTTTAATAATAGTTTGTAGCTATTTTGAATGTATAGGGGTTTATTTTGTAATTCTCTAGAAATAGGAATCCTGACTTGGTGTAGTTAAGATTCCAGCAAATTTATAAATTTGCTGGCAAGTCAGGAGTTCACTATAAATACCCCAAGCATTGTAACCTAGCCAAGCTTTTGGCTCCTTGATGAATATTAGTGTTGTTACTTTGTCTTGTTGATCTTGTGCTCAAATCTGATATCCAAGGTTGTTTATTGTTATATCTTATTGTTTGGATTCAATACAACACTTGTTGTATTCATTAATCCATTAGCTTCACCTTCATCTTTGATTCTTCTTGACTTTTCATATCTCAAACACCTAATCAATAGGTGTTATGGGCTAAAACAACCAACCACTGTGATCCGGATACGTTTTGGGATCTATAATTTGTTATCAGAGCCTTTGTGCTATTGGTTGTTGTGTTCTTGTTGAGATTTTTCATTGTTTTGAAGGTTTTTCAAAGTTTCAAGGTTTTTTCAAATTTTTGAGCTTAAAATGGATTGATTTGGTGTGTTTAATCGATAGGTTGTTGTTAATACTTGATTAGGGAGTCATTTTGGACATTTTGTTGCATCAAAACATGGTTTTTGAGCTGTTTTTGAGTGATTAGAGGGTTTTAGTTCGTGTTAAACCCTCTGTCCAGCGAAATTAACTTGAAGCCAACGAACAATATTTGAATGTGGCGAAATTATTTGTTGAAGGCAGCGAACTCAGCGTTGAATATAGCGAAGTAAACCTAATCGTTGGGAGTCTTATCGCATAATCATCAATTTCGCCGACCATTGTTCGAGTGAAATTGTTGATCATTAGCGAAATAGTGTCAATCGTCCCTTGAGCGAAATTATCGAAGGCGACTTCGAGAGCCGTGATAGCGAACCACAGCGTTCTTATCACGGTTATCGGTGAAATTAACCTAACATCTGTCTGTGTTTTGATTTGTCAGCGAAGTTACGTGATCGCTCGTGCAGGATTGCATAACTCTCCAGCGAAGGTAGCGGATTAGCTAGCGAAGGCCTTCAATCATCATCGATCTTTGGCGAAATTAAGTCTCCTGTCAGCGAATTTAAGATCTGATCAGCTCACATTTGTCTAAAACAAGCAAAGATGTCGCTAAATCAACTAAGTCCTATTGCTCAAGCGGAACTTGAAACTGGAACTACCACTCGCCCACCAAAGTTGAAAGGGGCGGTAGACTTTAGTACTTGTAAAACACGCATTCAATCGTTCTTCGAGTACACGGACTACAATCTGTGGCTCTCTGTTACCGCTGGACCTCACATTCCAACGGTAGTTCGAGGAGATGCAGTAGTTGCTAACAATGACGCTACTACCTTCACTGATGAAGACAAGGCTCTCATTCAACGTGATCGTCACGCACACGCTGCTCTAACCATGGCTCTATCAACCAACGATTGCAACATGTTTGAAGAACACCGAACTGCAAATGCACTCTGGAATGCATTAATCGAGTACTATGAAGGAAATGAAGAACTAATCGAAAGCAAGAGAGATATGGTGCAGAAACAATACAACATGTTTTGCGGAGTTTGTGGAGAAAGTCTTTCTGATCACATCAGTCGCTTCTTGAACATGATGACCAAAATGAAGAAGGCAGGAAATCCTGTTACAAATCGTGCTGCAATAAAGAAACTGCTTGATTCACTCCCCAAGGAATGGAGCCTACAATGCATGATGATCAAGAAGGATTTCCTCAACAATCCTAATCCTGTCACTCTGTCAGATCTGATCAACACCCTAAGAGCCTTTGAAATGGATGTTAACAAAAGAGAGATGAACACTGCTGGATATCAACCTAAGTCAACTCAACCTTCAGCTGGATTGAAGAATGTGGCATTTCTCGCTTCATGGGGCGTCACTCCACAAGCTTCTGACTTAATTTACGCGAACGCTTCCGCAAGTGCATCTAAAGCCCCACAACTTGTTGAAAAGACCATCACTGTGGACACTCAAGCGTTGAAAGCATCCACTGAAAATGTGGCACTCTTCAACACATTTCTGAGCAGCTACGAAGCCCTAATGTCGGGGGAACTGAAAAAGGAGATGTTCACTGCTGAAGATATGTATCAGGTTGATCCAGATGATATGGAAGAAATGGATCTGAAATGGCAAATGGCCATGATCACTTTGAGGTTAAAGAAATTTCAAGACAAGACAGGCAAGCGTTTGGGTCTTGGAAAAGCTGGCTTTGACAAATCTAAGCTGAGGTGCTACAACTGCAAGAATCTAGGACACTTCAAGCGTGATTGTCCTCTGTTAAAAGAAGGAAACAGTGAAACTGCTCCTGCTGTTAAGCAAATCACAGTTGAAGAGAACAAAAACAATGCGTCTCCCAGCACGCCAAAAGCTTTAGTCGTTGAAGACTATGATTGGAGTGAGGAAATCACTGAAGCAAAGGAGCAAGTTAACAAAGCCCTGATGGCCAAGATCTCAGGTGAATCATCTGCAAGGCAGTTTGAGAAGCAGACAGCTGGAATTCCGACTGGAGACAATGCTACTGACAAGGGATTGAAAAGCATTCTTACTTCAGTGGAGACTTGTAATCAAGCAGAAAAGCATGTTGCTAAAGAAACATCTGAGAAAGGTAAGGATAAGGTCCAAGCAGCAGCCATGAAAGCAGATTCATCAAAAGAAAAGGCTGACAAGGACTTGGTAAATAGTATTCCACTTAGTTTTAAAGAAAAATTATGCTCACCAGCATGCGTTGATGTCGTGGCACATTACAAATTCTTAAACCTATAATTTGAAAGGCAAAAAGACAAAGCTTTAAAATTTAACAACGAGCTTAAACAGAACGAGGCTGCATATCAGAGAAAGTTGAACTCAACTTTGGCTGAAATGCAAACCCTTAAAGAATTTGTGTTTAGAAAAGATTCATCATTAATGATCTTACAGAAAGATTAGAAAAAGCTTTGAACGAAAAGAACAAACTTCAAATTATAATAGATAAATGGAATGTCAGTCAAAAGGCCTTTACTGACATTAAAAATTGCCAACGACCAACGTTTGTGAAAGACGGGATTGGATATAAGGATAGGCACGGAAATGAAAGAAAACTCTTCTTTCCACCTCACAACAAAAATTACGTGCCTATGCCGACTCCTCATCCCGAAAATGATCTCATAAATGAAAAGGCCTCAGTTGAACAAAATGAATTTTATAAAAATGAGACAACCGCTAACTGTTCTAAAAGCAATGCAGATCCCATTGAGTGTAAAGAAGATGTGTGCGATGAGGATGGAGACTGCGGCGGGTCAAAAATAGGAATTGGATATTCAGGCGACAGTTATTCCACCGTTAACTGGTTCGTCTGGAATTGTTCTAAGAAAAACAATGTTAAGGATGAATGTAATAATTTAAGTAGGATGGATGACTGTAATGGCCAAGTGCCTAAATTTAAATCCTTGGATGACTGTAAGGGCCATTTGCCTACATTTGAGACCCGTGATCGTGAACATTTTGTGTCTCAATGTCATGATTTGAATTATGTGTGTTGTGATGATAAAGTTGCTTGTGAATCTCCTGTATTTGTGCCAGAATTAAAAAGGAATAGCTTTGGAAAATTCCTTACAAAGGAAATTCCTGAATTTATTCCTTCCAGAACAGGTATGACAGAATCAGTAAGGAGCGTCACTGAAGACCAAGATAATGAAAATTCAAGCGTCACTATCACAGAAGACGAGCAAATATCAGAAAGTTCAAGTGAAGATCAAGCAACTAGTGATGAAAGCTTCGAGTGTTCAAGTTATGAAGCTATTGAAGACCAAGACTCTAAAGGCACAAACAAAGATCGAAGCTACAATGAGTCAAATTACGAAGCAAGTGAAGAACAAAGCTCGAGCGAGGACAACACGTCTGAAAACTCATTCGATTCAGACAACGATGAAGAACTTTCAGAAGATGAAAGCAGAGTGGACAAGAAAATGAAGAAAGCAGAAAATTCAAGACTCTCATCACATACATCATCTTCTAACACCAAACGACCCAGACATAAAAGATGCTTTCGCTGTGGTCATTTAGGACATACAACGAAACATTGTAAAACCAAAAAATTTTCCAAACCAGAACATGATTTTCTTACAAACGTCACATATCAATTAAATTATCTTAAGAAATCTGTTAAAAATCTGGTGGAATCAACTGCCTATTTTTGGAAACAAAAAGAGGTCAACGTGGGTCAAAACCACGACAGATTTGAAATGAAGCAAATTTGGGTTCCTAAATCAAACTAATTTGTATATTTGTATATTTGTGTATACCAGAATAAACTCCAGAAATGGCTTCGAATCCTCATGGAATACATCTGGCACGTCGACAGCGGATGTTCAAGACACATGACTGGATTGAAGGAACTGCTGAAAAACTTTCGCTTTATTGATGGTGATTTCGTATCTTTTGCTGGCGACGAAAAGGGAGGAAAGATTGTTGGAGTAGGAGATGTGGTGTCCGAAGCCCTCACGTTAGAGAATGTCAACTATGTTCCTGAGCTGTGCTATAATCTCATGAGTGTCTCTCAAGTCTGCGATAAAGGAATCTCAGTGCTCTTCAATGATATGGAATGCTTGTTCCTGAAGCCCGGTTATGTTGTTCCTGCAGAAATGATCATGCTCACTGCTCCAAGACAGAACAACACATACGTGCTCAACATGAAAAATGCCAAGACAAATGACAACTTGACATGCTTAATCTCCAAAGCTTCAGAATCGGAGTCACTGCTTTGGCATAGACGACTGGGCCATGTTAATTTCAAAAACATGAACAAACTCTCTAAGTTAAACTTAGTTAGAGGTCTTCCAATTAAAGAATTTCCATTTTCTGAAAAATGTATTGCATGCGCCCAGGGAAAGCAGCATAAGAAACCACACAAGTCCAAAGCAGTGAACACGATTTCTGCACCACTTCAATTGTTGCACATGGATCTTTTCGGTCCTATCAGTGTTAAAAGTCTTGCTAAAAGCTCTTATTGTTTGGTTGTAACAGATGATTACTCTCGGTTTTCGTGGGTATATTTTCTTGAAGCAAAGAGCGAGACAGCTGAAGTGTTAAAATCATTCATTCCCCTGATTGAGAACGTGACCAAGCTGAAAGTGAAGTCTATCAGAAGCGACAACGGGTCCGAGTTCAAAATCAGACCTTCATATCATTCTGTGCAGAAAAAGGAATTCATCTTCAATATAGTGCAGCCAGAACTCCTCAACAAAATGGAGTTGCTGAACGCAAGAATAGAACGCTGATCGAAGCTGCAAGAACCATGCTGGGGGACTCCAAGCTTCCAATTATCTTCTTGGCAGAAGCAGTTAATACGGCATGCTACGTTCTAAACAGGGTGCTCATCGTGAAACCTCATGGAAAGACAGCATATGAGCTTCTCTTCAAAAGAAAGCCACTTATAGATTTCTTCAGACCATTCGGATGTTCGTGCACTCTTTTAAACACTCAAGAAAATCTCATCAAGTTTGAAGTAGTGGGCGATATCTGCTACTTTATGGGGTATTCATCCACACAGAAGGCTTACCGTGTTTACAACAAACGAACGAAGATGGTAATTGAATCTTACTACGTTGACTTTCAAGAAGGAAATTACACCAACACCGGAAGTACTTCTGATTGGTTCTATGATGTGGGAGTGATCTTCAACAACTTTGAAATTTTGAAGATTGTACCAGACCATGAACCAGTCGAAGACACTCAAGTTGAACCATTGTTTGACTCGTCTGACATTGGCTTGACTCCTTTCACCACCCGCTTATCCCCATCATCCGCTGATCCTATTCTGGCTGTAAATGAAACAACTGGTGACACTTCGCCTGAGAACACCCAAGGCAATGGTGCTTCTTCTTCACATGCGAATGTGAATGAGCCAACTCAAGAAGATGATCCACCAGTGATTTACGTAGACGAACACTTCACCAACCTTCCGCAGCAGATTGAATCTCTGACAAATGCCGGATACAAGACAAATAGAAATCATCCTCTTGAAAACGTCATCGGCGCTGTAGAAGAAGGAGTACGTACACGCGGGCAGTCGTCTAGCATCAACAAAGGTCTCTTCGCAGCTTTTCTATCGCAATCAGTTCCACGTGATATCGAAGACACTATTCAAGACTCCGGTTGGGTTCAGGCAATGCAAGAAGAGCTGTCTCAGTTCAGGAAACTTAAAGTTTGGGAACTAGTAGATTTACCTGAAGGAAAGTTTCCAATTGGCACTAAATGGGTCTTTCGAAACAAGATGGATGATCGTGGAGTGGTGATCAAGAACAAGGCCAGATTGGTCGTGCAGGGTTTTCGTCAAGAAGAAGGGATTGACTACGAAGAACTCTTTGCTCCAGTCGCACGATTGGAGGCAATCAGAATATTCCTGGCATACGCCTCATATAGAAACTTCAAAGTCTTTCAAATGGATGTTAAAAGTGCATTTCTGTACGGGAAAGTAAAGGAAGAAGTTTACGTATGTCAGCCTCCAGGGTTCGAAGATCCACACTTTCCAGGTCGTTACTTCAAGCTAGATAAAGCACTTTATGGTCTTCATCAAGCTCCACGCGCTTGGTACGAGACCTTGTCCACTTATTTGTTGGAATGTGGATATACCAGAGGGAAGATCGACATGACTTTATTTACCAAAAAGATCGGAGAGGATGTAATGCTCGTGCAAATCTATGTCGACGATATCATCTTTGGGTCAACCAACGAGGCTCTGTGCAGAGAATTCGAAACGGTCATGAAGGCGAAATTCGAGATGAGCATGATGGGAGAGCTGAATTTCTTCTTGGGGCTAGAAGTGAAGCAAAAGGAGGATGGGATTCTTATTCATCAGGCAAAGTACATTCGAGACATTCTCACGAAGTACAACATGAACGATTGTAAAGTTGCAAGCACGCCATTCGCCTCTCAAACAGAACTCACTCTAGATCCTTAGGGAAAGCCAGTAAACAAATCCTTTTATCGCTCAATGATCGGTTCCCTGATGTACTTGACGGCCAGTAGACCAGACATTATGTGGGCAGTTTGTCTTTGTGCTCGTTTCCAAACAAATCCCAAGGAATCCCATGAAATTGCTGTAAAGCGCATCTTCCGCTATCTCAAAGGAACTCCGAAACTAGGGCTCTGGTATCCTAAAGATAGTAATTTTGATTTATTGCATATTCTGACAGTGATCATGCAGGTTGTAAAGTAGATCGCAGGTCTGTATCAGGAGGATGTCAATTCTTGGGAAACCACTTGATTTCATGGCAGAGCAAGAAGCAAACAACAGTCTCCACATCAACCGCTCAAGCAGAATACACCGCGGCCTACAGTTGCTGTTCACAAGTTCTTTGGATACAAAATCAGTTGCTGGATTACGGAATCAACATCATGAAGACTCCTATATTCATCGACAATGAAGCGTGTCTAGGAATTGTGAAGAATCCCATACACCACTCAAGAACAAAGCACATCGAAATCCGTATTCACGCAATTCAAGATGCTTATGAAAAGGGATATATTCAAGTGGTGCCAGTGGATACAACGCAGCAACGGGCCGACATCTTCACGAAAGCTTTCGACAAAACTCGTTTCAACCAGTTGGTAACCTGGTTGGAAATGGTCAATTTCCTTGACTGGAAATGAATCTTGTGTTGATCTTCAAAAAAAAAAAAAAAATTAAACGTTTGTTGAAAGTAAAACAAGTATCGAAAAGCGTTGCTCACCAAAAAGATTTTCTTATTAAAACTTTATTTTCGGGAAAATGGACTCACAAAAATAAAGATTTTAGGGGGGATATATTCAGAAAATCCAAACGATTGCTTATATCTGACTCCTGCGAGAGGAAGTGATAGAAAATTGCTAACACTCTGTCATTTCTTGCTATCACAGAAAACAAAAAGAAATCGGGGTACCAAGCAACGACATGTCGGTAGATTCAGCAACACCAACGAGTAAACTGCTGTTAGGGAGCAAAACATAATGTCTACACAAGAATTCTGGCTTTTCTCAGACATTACGCATCTCAGTGGGTAACACGTTGCGGCATATGGCTTAATGGTCTTGAATCTTGCGTTGATAGATTGCCAAAATCTGAGATTTCGGGTCTTTATATTGGTATTTCATTCGGGGGATATCATAGTCGTTCTTCTGCTGCATCCAGATACATGCTGACCTAGACGCTATGATATTCTTTTAATAATAAGTGCCTTAAAAAAAAAAAGAGGCCAAACCCTTTCTAATAAGCGCCATTTTTGGCCAAAATCCATAATAAGCGCCGTTTTTGGCCACAATCCTTTGATAGATTAGTTTGGCAACTCTGCTGTATGGTGGTACTGACCTGTTAGCCGAACTGTCTGTCTCAGCCCTCGATAGCTCTTGGGATCTCTGTTGTACGAAAGTACAGACCTGATCTCCGTTCTATCGTTGAAGAGAATGAAGCCAATATACTTACCTGTTATGAGGAATCTTTGTGCATACCTTGATCGCGGGGGTATGTCCTGATGTGGGAGCCACGAGGGCGTAATGATTCTATTTTCAATAGCTTGTGTGGGGGCCATCGAAGACTTGTCAATATTACCAAAAACATGATAAAAAGAGCTCTCCGAAGGTATGTTGAAAGAAGGATGCATGGATTTAAGCGGACAAACATACTGACAGTTTTTCTTGTGCCCTGGTTAGTAACATAATAATAATATATAAAGAATTTGGCAAGTGTTGGCAGTATGATTCTCTGCAGGTAAGTTCGGTGAGCGTCAGATATTTCAAGAAAATCTGCATTAAATGGATCCTCCCAAAACTAGAAATTTTGAAGTTCGGAGTAAAATTGGCCCAATTTTTAGCAATATTGTAAATATTTCGAAATAAACAGCTTTTTAAACAAAAATGGGCACGTTTTTCGAGAACGTTTGAAATCAACAAGCGAAATTAAAAAATGTTTGAAATATAGATTTGGGCGGCGAAATTAAGATGCCAGCGAATTTGTAATTTCGCTGGTTATTAGAATTCGTATATATATATATAGATATTTTTTTAACCGTTTGTAATTTTTTAAATCTTTCACCCCAAGCAAACGGTTTTCATCTTCTCTGTTTATCACCAAACATCATCTCAAATCAACATAAGATTCACTTTCAATCAAGATCATCAGTATGGTGAAGAATCTGGAATGGGATAAAACGCTTAAGCACAATCAAAGCATAAATCTAGATGAAGTGCCTACTGATTTTGAAGATGTAACCAGATGGGTGCGTACCAGCAGGATCGGACACGCTGTGGAGACATCCGTTACAGTCTACCCCATACACATTCAAGACTTCCGGCAAAACGTGAAGCTAGAATCCATCAACAACAAACCATGGATAGTATCAACCGTTCGCAACAAGAGAGTGGAGGTGACTGAAGACAGGATTCGCCGAGTTTTAAAGTTTCAAGACAGTAATCAGGATCCGTTAAGTCTAAGTCAAGATGATATCCTCGATGGTTTTAAAGGAATGGGGTATGCTGGAGACTTCCGCAATAAGAAAGAAATCAAGAGAGGTGGACTCACCCGAGATTGGAGATTCATTGTTCATGTGATCTCTATGAGTCTAGCTCATCGAAAAGGCGGATTTGATGGATTAAACCTGGAATGGTCGGCGACCATGTTGAATTTATGCCTAAATCAGAAGTTCAACTTCTCGGGCTTAATATTCAACTACATGCGTGAAAATGCAAACGGAGCTACGTGGGCGATGTACCCTAGATTCATTCAAATGCTTATCAACGATCAACACAAGGATCTCCCGAATGATGGAAATGTTTACAAGTTTCATGTCCCTACCAGCCGACAGTATACTGAAATAAAGACCAATGAATGGGTGTTGCTACATGATTGGATGTACAGAGCAGAAAGATTACCAATTGTCAAGGTAGCTTATCAGAAGTACAAAGAGGGAGTAAGAGAAAAACAGCAGAGAGCTGCTCAGGCTCAAGCCGAAGCAGCTGCAAGAGAAGAACGCAGTAAAGGGAAAAGAAAAGAAAAACAACATGCTGAAGGGGAACCGCCCAAGAAGAAAAAGACAACAGAAAGCTCTGAACGTTTCATGGGTGCAAGCATAAGGGCAGCTGAATCTGAAGAGCAGCACCGCCAACACATCAAAGATCTGAAAGCAATTCACGTTCTGCAAGAGAAGGAGAAAAGAGAGAAGAGTTTAAAGCGTAAAGAAATATCTCCCACAGAAAGGCCCGAAACGATACCTGACGAAATTCAAACAATGAATGAATTTGTTGATGCCATACTTGTTGATCCCGATGAAGTCCAAGCAAGTCAAGGCCCATCAAATGTGTCTCCTGTAAAGCCTACAAGAATTTCAAGGCCTCCGGTTCCTCCGCAAAGGGTTCGCCCCTTCCAAGACCTGTACGAAAAGTTAATCAAAGACTCCGGGCCTTCAGTGGCAAAAGAAATCTTCTTATTGAAAAATCAAGTGAATGATACCAACATCCTCAGGGAAAAGCTTAAAGACCAGAGGAAGAAAAACAAAGATATGACTGCGTACATGGCTAAGCAGTCCAAATTTATCAGGTTCCAGCAAGCAGGGCTGGAGAAAATGTACAGGATGATGCGAGGGATGTGTGAGAAAATGAAAATCGAGCCAATGTTCACGTTTGACGAAATTTTTGACTTCGATGCTTTTATTGAAGAAGAAACTTCTCGAAAAGAAAAAGAAGCTGAAGCAAAGAAGAGGCGGTTAGAGTCAGTTGACAAATTATCGGAAGGTGATGAAAGTGAGGAAGAAGCGGTAGATCGGGAAGATATGCCATCAAAGTTCATTGAATGGGGGCTTGAGGATGAAGTTCTATACGAGCAAGCAAATGGAAAAACATCCGCCCCGAGCACCCGGAATGGTTCAAAAAGGAAAGAGAACGACTTCCTGATTTTCATCAAGTTATCAAAGTTGAAAAATCTGAGGCTACTGATAAGATTGTAAGTTGGAAGTATGATAATCTTAGAGGAATGTTCGTAGTGAAAAGACGCGGTGGAGTAATTCAGTACTTTGAAACTGGATTTGATCTATTCACACTTCCGAGATGGAATCTCAGGGAACTTGGGCGTCTAGACTTACTGAATCATGAAGAAAGAGGTATAGGAAGAGACTTTGAACGAATAATCGCCAAAGAATGTAACAAAGGTTTCCAGAATCACACTCCTCAGCGACCAAGGCGCAGAGTGTCCAAAACAACAATCGATCCAGTTACTGGAAAAGGGAAGGTGATGTGGGTAATCAACCCAGCTAAAGTTGTCACTCGGATCAAACTCCCAGAAGAAGTCCCTGTTGCTCTCACAAACTTCAAGAAATGGTTCTATGACAGTCAAACCGGTGAAGCTGTTATCAGATCAAATGAAAATGAAGATATCCGTATTCTGGATCCAATGGATGTCTTCATGTTTGGGCTCTCTAATTTGACAATACTAAATGCCAGCCGCATAAACGTAGGCGCAGGAAATGCAAATTTGGAGGAGGCGGCGTTATTTTCGAGAGCGGTGGAGCGAGCATGGAGGCTAAAAAGAGATATGCTGGATATGGTTGACAAAATGGAAAGGAGAAAGGAAAAGGATCAAAAGAAGAAAGAAGCGAGGAAGAAAAAGAAGCACGAGCGAACGAAGGAAGGAAGTTCCGCTTCAGCAACTGAACCTACCATAACCTCACAAACAACATCAACACCTCCGGCCTCATCCACATATGAGGTCGCTAAGGAGGACCAACCAACGTGTGAAGCTAATGTTACTCAAGAAACTCCGGAAGCACAGACCGAGACCGTGGCACCACCGGAAACAGTAGCTATTGAAGAAAATCCAACAGAGCCCGAGAAGCAAGCTACTGAGAATCCAGCGGCAACTACCGAAGAATGAAAAGACAAGTATGCAACGATCTAGGGGGGATATTGTTAGAGCTTATGAGATCGTTGATACTTGTGCTAGATTAGTTTAATAGTAGTTTGTAGCTATTTTGAATGTATAGGGGTTTATTTTGTAATTCTCTAGAAATAGGAATCCTGACTTGGTGTAGTTAAGATTCCAGCAAATTTATAAATTTGCTGGCAAGTCAGGAGTTCACTATAAATACCCCAAGCATTGTAACCTAGCCAAGCTTTTGGCTCCTTGATGAATATTAGTGTTGTTACTTTCTCTTGTTGATCTTGTGCTCAAATCTGATATCCAAGGTTGTTTATTGTTATATCTTATTGTTTGGATTCAATACAACACATGTTGTATTCATTAATCCATTAGCTTCACCTTCATCTTTGATTCTTCTTGACTTTTCATATCTCAAACACCTAATCAATAGGTGTTATGGGCTAAAACAACCAACCACTGTGATCCGGATACGTTTTGGGATCTACACCCAACTTTCCTTAATGATTATACGCATCCCTCGTTTCCCGAGGGCCATTGAGTATCAAAGATCAACGGCTAGGGATAGCCTTCACGATGCACGTGTTCAGATTGGTTTTAATTTTGAAATATGGTGATGCGACGGTTTCCTCCCTGTGTCAGTTATTTCCTTTAAAACCCTCAGTGCCTCTTCTTTTTCCTCTAACTTCTATCAAATTTCTTCACAATTCTCTTTCCCCATTCCATCACTATTTTCCGATCACCATTTCAGTCTGCAATGAGCCGTACCGGCCGCTCTTCGATCCATTCTGTCTGACGGCAAAGGACCTTGAGGTCTTTGTCGACGCTTACAAGATCCCGGAGCGTTTTTCTCCGACTTTGCCCGGCCCGGATGAACCGGCGGAATGCACCCCTGACAGAATCGTCATCTATACTTTATCCTTCTCTTCTTGTGGTGTCCATTACCCCCTGTCGGTTTTCAAGGTAAACCTTCTAAGGCATTTTGGTGTTCACTTCTCACAATTGCACCCTGTAGGGTTCATGAGGGTTGTTCATTTTGAACTATCGTGTGTGGCGGTTTCCGGTGAACCGTCGGTTCCTCTTTTCTGCATGTTTTACAAGTTAATCTCTGATCGTGACTGGTTCACCTTTGCCAAGCGAAAAGATAGTGTTTCTTCCCCCTACTACTCTTTCATGCCCACTTCTACTTACCCGAAAGAGTGGAAGAGTCGATTTATCTTTGTTTCTACTGCTATGATACCAGAATCGCTGCCCCTGAGGGATCCAAAAGCGACTATTCAATGGAAAAGGATGTATGAGAATCCCACAAGGGCTTTCACATTCCCTGAGGGAGTGTTCGCTATGGGGGGGCTTGAGCCCCTTTTATTCAGTCCGGCCAAAAGCTGTACCACCCTTACTATTATAAAAAGGTTTTTGGTACTAATAACGACAGTTAAATGTGTTCTTACGAATACACATACATATAAGATACGTGTTTACCAAAACCCTTTTCGGATATAAATACAACAAAATACATTAAATGAGTTCGTCGTTTAAATATAACAACGAAACAACGTGCGGAATCTTGTATCTAGATCGTGTTCGGTTCTTCGATGAGCTTGACCATCACCCGACATCCCAAGATATACCTACGATTTAAAAACCATCACAAACATTAGTTTTGATAGTTTTATAATGTAATAAACCAAGTTCTTTAGGCCAAAATTGAACAAACAACAAATCTACAACATATATGCCCGTCGCGTGCCGCGACGGTTCAACCCCTGTTGTCGCGTGCCGCGATGATAGTCGCGTGCCGAGACCGTGAACTTGATTGGTCGTCGCGTGACGCGACGGTCTTGTTTCGACAGAAAGGTTGTTTCCTTGAGCTGCAGATTCCCAGCTCAATTACTCAACTTATAACTTCACAAAAACGTGCATATCTTTCGAACTACATATCCGTTTTACACGATTTCTTTTCCTACACGACCGTAATTTAATTTTCCATCATATGGAGTTGACATCCGACATCCGGATTAACAAAAGTATGGGCTTTTAAGCTTTCGGCTTAAAATATAATTACTAAATTTTGACCCATTCATGTATTTATCAAACAAACAAGTTTGTTTGATCCCTATTTCCTATAAATCTCTTAAAATCAATGTTGTCTATCATATTAGTCTCAATCACGGGTTATTACACATCATTAACCCGTTTATAGTTATGTGCTTAATTTGACTCGCTAAGGGTATTTACGCACTTTTACGCATAGCCTCCTATATTCAATTCTATCATCACAATTTCTCAATTCTATCAAGTGGTATTCCGCCACAACTATTAAGGTGGTGGATTTTAGGTGTCACAAGTATTTATTCCGTTTTCACTCCCTTTCGGTTGTTATTTTACGACAAGAAGCTATTTCGAGGCATTTGATCCGGAAAGGATTTATGCCTATGCTTCAACACTTAACTAAACTTTTCTTTATCCTAATACATGTTTCTAAACGAACTCTTAAGGGTTATTTATCTGATTTACCCATCACGGGCGTTTTGGTCAACTTTAGTCTCTCATTTATGGCGAAGGACTTCTATCAATATATTTGACCAAAATTCACATTTTAGCCATATTCTTACTTATACATACCTAGCTCGGGTCAAAGTTTTAACCCGTTTAAAATACCTTTCGCTATTAATCACTAATTAATAGTTTCGCGAACCTTATAGCTCTTCCCTGTGATCATAAAACTCATAAAGCGATCGTCAGTTATTATAGTCAAATGGTGTTAACAACACCATTTGACCCGTTTAGTCTAAATGACCATTTATCTTAATAAGATGGAATTTTGACACCATCTCGCCCTTTGAACCTATCCCGCTTTACACCGTGAGTTCTCGTTATTTAGAAGACATTTATTAAATTATTTGACCCGTTAAGACTTACACCCAATAGTGTCTTTTCACATCTTTTATACTATCCGTCAGCTCGTGTCCGGATATTTATTTAACCACTTTTACCCGTTAGGATTCACCCCATAACGTATTGTTTCAAATTCCTTATTTACTAGTCTTCACCCGACTAGTTTACCGTTTTACCCCCTTTTACCATAACTTTTGGTTTCTCGCAAGTTTTACTTATTCCGACTTGCATTGTAGCATATTGGAACATCGTATTTCAATTACTTAACAAAATTCCCAATCAATTTTTCACAAGTAAGTGTGCTTTAATTAAAAGGGTGTAAGGTTAACTTACCTCGCATCAGAATTATGCTTTACTTTTCCTTATTGATTCGTTTGACCCGTTTCGTCCTCAAGCTTCCACCTAGCTCGTTTAGCGTCAAACTAACATCATCATTCACAAGGTGGTTAGATTAGTCATTAACAAATACGACTATTCCACCTTACGTATTTTCTATGTCGAAATCATTATTCGACTTCATCATTGATTAATTTAACTTTCTTCTAGTTAACTACCTCTAATCATATGATGTGTGGAATTAATTAAAATCCACATTATGATTAGAATCCGTATCATCACTTATCACCCCAAATAAATCAGATTAGGAATTTACGCGTTTTGTTCAAAATTTTGACATACGAACATTCATTTAAGCATTTTAACAAACACCTTGCGGGCAAGACTTTTATACTTCTTTTATCAAGTTCATATCTAACTTTTCACCAAGTTTTAACATCAAAATCAAATCTCTATGTCTAATGTTCATGAACTACAACTAGAACTTGTATCATAACATCAATATTCATCAATTTAACACCCTAATCCAAGTGTTCATCACAATGACATAAAAACCCACTTAGTACATAAATGGGTAATAATCTATTTCACAATTTTTCATCATTAATTCATCAAATCCTTAGTAGGGTTTGTTCCTAGACATGGATTTATCCTAATTTCATTCTTACATCAAACATTCAAGCAATAATTTCGTTTATGATAATTCACCATGAATTCAAAACAACACCAAAAGATGGAATTCGACATACCTTGTGATCCTCTAACCTGAGTGATCACTAATCTTAGCTAGGTTTCCGATTTGGGACTGATTTGGCCTTCCAATTGCATGATTTTTGGCTAGTTAGGGTTCGAACAAGGAGTTCTTGTTTGCCCCCTGTATTTTCTGTGACCAAACACACACCAAGTGTGTGTTTTGGGTTTTAAGTTTTAATTAATAAAAACTATTTTCAATTTTGTCACTTTTGGCCCATCGATTTTCCCAAGTTTTATTTAGGGTGTTTTAATCAAGTTTCCTCATTACTACAAGACTTGTGATTAACTAGGTTACATATTCCTAGTTATTTCATCTCATTTATATCCGACATTAAATTTTTTTAATATAAAGATTTATATCCTCGGGTACGACTCGGTTTATTTTAAGTCCCGTTATCTCGTTTATAAACGTTTATTTCCTCAAAAGTTTTCGTTCAACTTTTATTTAATATTAGGTTTATTTATTTAAATCCTAATATTTACCGAGTTACTTTTACCACTAACGGCACTTTACCCGTCTTTTAGTATTAACATGGTTTGATTACCAAACCCGTTTTTGGGGTGTTACAAGTCTACCCCCCTTAAAGAGGTTTCGTCCCTGAAACCTTATTTACGTATTTCAATGGTTTAATCAAACGAACCAGGTTTCATTTTCAACGCACCCATTTCTTTTAGTGTTTTCCGTTTTCCAATTTCTCTCATAATATTTATATTTGTTAAAACATTATTTCTCTCTAAAACTGTATTTTAGTTTAACGTTTTCTCTTTAACTCATGTCAATTTCAAGGAATTTACGTCCATGGATTTGTCCCTTTCCTCTGTCGTTTTGGTAATGACTTCGCCCTTTTTGTGACGTAACACATTTTTTAAAAAAAAAATGTGAATTCTTTTGTCATTTAAGCCCGTTTAAATGTTTTAGTGAAATCCCTCACTTTTGTTAACCAGACTCTTCGTGATCTCTTCGCTTTAACCCGTTCGATTGACTTAGCGAAACCCATCGCTTTTATACTAATGTTACTTCTCGTTATTATTTTACGCGGGAAGTTACCACCAGTTTCCTTGCTTTACAATATTGACCTGTAGGTTCGTTCGCATAGCCTCGCAGGCTTTTTCCTCAGATTTCCACCTTCTAAGGTGAAACCCTATCAGTTCGTTCCTTCACATAGCCCCGAGGGTCTTTTGATCCCATAGACTTAACATTAATTATAATTCCGTAGGTTATGATAATCTCGTAGATCATCTTTTATTCGAGATATATATATATATATATATGGCGCCAAGGCACCCCTTTTTATGTCTAGAATTATTTACTTTTGCTTTTTGGATTTCATTTGACCTTGACCGCAGTCTAAGGCTACGTTTGTTTTCTTTCGAATTATCTTTCCGACTTTATGACTTCTAATGTCATTTACACGTCGGTTTGTCCAACACTTACCGTTATCAGGTTCATACTTATATTCCTTTACAGCCCATTACTGGGTTCTCTATCTTAATGTTTTTAATTCTCCAGTTTCACTGGTTTACGTTATTCCTTTCTATGCTTACTCATAACCCATCATATAGATTTGTTAACATCTCGCGCTTTTATTTATTCGGTTCACGCTTACTTACATTATCAAACGTTATTCTTAGTGTAACTCGTTTGACTTGTTCGTGTGAAATTTCATCACTTGCGAACCTCAAACTTCGTTCCTTATTCCACCCGTCCAACTTTGAAATTGTTGAAGATAGTTATCAAAATTTATGTTTGCAAAATTTCAACGTCTTTTAGTTATAACTCTCATTCCGAGTCTTTTGACTTTCAATCCGCGTTCCCGTCTCTTGGTTTACGCGTTCGCTCAAAATCCTACCCAGCCATCGGGTACCTTTACCAAAGCCATCATCAAGTAACCATTCTTATATGGTTTTAGGCGCCATTTTAATTTATTTGGTCGTATTAGCGAAATCCATCGCTTTTATTCAGTCAAGTCATTTATTCTTTATTTAATTCATTTGACTTGTCCGTATGAATTTCATCACCTGTGACAGTCAAACTTTTATCTCTATGCTTTAGCATTCCTATTAGTCGGTCTGTATTTTCATTTACTTTGATTCTTGTACCTGATCTCGGGCTCGTTATTCTAACGTAATATGCTTCCGTCATCCGACTTGCGTTTACGTTTATTATCTAACATCTTTCCAATTTGATTCATTTGGTTATCTTTTTAGTTCGTCCCATTCACCCCGTCCTTACTACATCGGATGTAAGTATGTCCATCATAAATGTTCATGGTACCACGTGTTCACTACTTACTTGGCCAGAGTAAGCAATCAACACCTGATATACATGACCTTTTATAATTGTCACATTACACTCCATGAAAGTAACGCCTCTGTTTAGTTTTCTTGGAAATAATATCCAGGATAGGTATTCTATTCAGGTTTTCCAAGCTTTTAATTTACATATGCAACAATCATTCTCTACATGTTTGTTGCATATTGCTATTTGTACGATTAAATTTAAAATGCGCACCTGGTAATGCTTGCCCTAACGGGCTTCTCTTGCCGTTAATCTTGTTCGCGATCGCTACGCGATTTAGGTCCTTGATGAGTATGCTCTGCTTGTCATACCTCAGACCGTTCCTTCGTCATATCCACAATTGATTCAATTATCGTCATCTTCAGATATGAGTGTCCTTCAATTAAAACATTCACAAAGGTTAGTAATGTCGACATCAATGATCGCCCGTATTATAATACGAGGCTTTCTGCTATACGTGTCAACGCACACAATTTCATTAACTGTATCTATCATTTTAATTGGGGTAGTGTGTATTACGCGATAACCCTATGTGTTGTTTACAACACTTTAACATGCTAAACCATTAACATACGTGTACTTATCGGATTTGCGATCAAGCCTCGAACCGAACACTTTACCCTTTAACCTTGAGCTTTGATTACCAACTTGTAACACCTTACTATTATAAAAAGGATTTTGGTACTAATAACGACAGTTAAATGTGTTCTTACAAATACACATACATATAAAATACGTGTTTACCAAAAACCTTTTCGGATATAAATAATACAAAATACATTAAATAAGTTCGTCTTTTAAATATAACGACGAAGCAACGTGCGGAAGCTTGTATCTAGATCGTGTTAGGTTCTTCGATGAGCTTGATCATCACCCGACATCCCAAGATATACCTACGATTTAAAAACCATCACAAACATTAGTATTGATAGTTTTATAATGTAAAAAACCAAGTTCTTTAGGCCAAAATTGAACAAACAACAAATCTACAGCATACATGCCCGTCGCGTGCCGCGACGGGTTCAACCCCTATTGTCGCGTGCCGCGACGATAGTAGCGTGCCGCGGCGGTGAAATTTATTGGTCGTCGCGCGACGCGACGGTCTTGTTTCGACAGAAAGGTTGTTTTCTTGAGTTGTAGATTCCTAGCTCAATTACTCAACTTATAAATTCACAAAAACGTGCATATCTTTCGAACTACATATCCGTTTTACACGATTTCTTTTCCTACACGACCGTAATTTAATTGTCCATCATATGGAGTTGACATCCGACATCCGGATTAACAAAAGTATGGGCTTTTAAGCTTTCGGCTTTAAATACAATTACTAAATTTTGACCTATTCATGTATTTATTAAACAAATAAGTTTGTTTGATCCCTATTTCCCATAAATCTCTTAAATTCAATATTGTCTATCATATTAGTCTCGATCACGGGTTATTACACATCATTAACCCGTTTATAGTTATGTGCTTAATTTGACCCGCTAAGGGTATTTACGCACTTTTACGCGTAGCCTCCTATATTCAATTCTATCATCACAATTTCTCAATTCTATCAAGTGGTATTTTGCCACAACTATTATGGTGGTGGATTTTAGGTGTCACAATTATTTATTCCGAATTCACTCCCTTTCGTTGTTATTTTACGACAAGAAGCTATTTCGAGGCATTTGATCCCGAAAGGATTTATGCCTATGCTTCAACACTTAACTAAACTTTTCTTTATCCTAATACATGTTTCTAAACGAACTCTTAAGGATCATTTATCCGATTTACCCATCAAGGGCGTTTTGATCAACTTTAGTCCCTCATTTACGGCGAATGACTTCTATTAATATACTTCGGGTCAAAGTTTTAACCCGTTTAAAATACCTTTCGCTATTAATCACTAATTAATAGTTTCACGAACCTTATAGCTCTTCCCTGTGATCACAAAACTCATAAAGCAATCGTCAGTCATTATATTCAAATGGTGTTAACAATACCATTTGACCCGTTTAGTCTAAATGACCATTTATCTTAATAAGATGGCATTTTGACACCATCTCGCCTCTTGAACCTGTCCTGGTTTACACCGTTAGTTCTCATTATTTAGAGGACATTTATTAAATTATTTGACCCGTTAAGACTTACACCCAATAGTGACTTTTCACATCTTTTATACTATCCGTCAGCTCGTGTCCGGATATTTATTTAACCACTTTTACCCGTTACGATTCACCCCATAATGTATTGTTTCAAATTCCTTATTTACTAGTCTTCACTCGACCAGTTTACCGTTTTACCCCCTTTTTACCATAACTTATGGTTTCTCGCCAGTTTTACTTATTCCGACTTGCATTGTACTATGTCGGAACATCATATTTTAGTTACTTAACAAAATTCCCAATCAATTTTCACAAGTAAGTGTGCTGTAATTAAAAAAGGTGTAAGGTTAACTTACCTCACATCAGAACTATGCTTTACTTTTCCTTATTGATTCGTTTGACCCGTTTCGTTCTCAAGCTTCCACCTAGCTCGTTTAGCGTCAAACTAACATCATCATTCACAAGTTGTTTAGATTAGTCATTTACAAATACGACTATTTCACCTTCCGTATTTTCCATGTCGAAATCATTATTCGACTTCATCATCGATTAATTTAACTTTCTTCTAGTTAACTACCTCTAATCATATGATGTGTGGAATTAATTAAAATCCACATTATGATTAGAATCTGTATCATCACTTATCACTCCTAATAAATCAAATTAGGAATTTACGCGTTTTGTTAAAAATTTTAACATACGAACATTCGTTTAAGAATTTTAACAAACATCTTGTGGGCAAGATTTTTATACTTCTTTTATCAAGTTCATATCTAACTTTTCACCAAGTTTCAACATCAAAATCAAATCTCTATGTCTAGTGTTCATGAACCACAACTAGAACTTGTATCATAACATCAATATTCATCATTTTAATACCCTAATCCAAGTGTTCATCACAATAACATAAAAACCCACTTAGCACATAAATGGGTAATAATCTATTTCACAATTTTTCATCATTAATTCATCAAATCCTTACTAAGGTTTGTTCCTATACATGGATTTATCCTAATTTCATTCTTACATCAATCATTCAAGCAATAATTTCGTTTAAGATAATTCACCATGAATTCAAAACATCACCAAATGATGGAATTCGACATACCTTTTGATCCTCTAACTCGAGTGATCACTAATCTTAGCTTGGTTTTCGATTTGGGACTGATTTGGCCTTCCAATTGCATGATTTTTGGCTAGTTAGGGTTTGAACAAGGAGTTCTTGTTCGCCCCCTGTATTGTCTGCGACCAAAACACACACCAAGTGTGTGTTTTGGGTTTTAAGTTTTAATTAATAAAAACTATTTTCGATTTTGTCACTTTTGGCCCCTCGATTTTTCCCAAGTTTTATTTAGGGTGTTTTAATCAAGTTTCCTCATTACCACAAGACTTATGATTAACTAGGTTACATATTCCTAGTTATTTCATCTCATTTATATGCGACATTAAATTTTATAATATAAAGATTTATATCCTCGGGTACGACTCGGTTTATTTTAAGTCCCGTTATCTCGGGTCGTTTATAAACGTTTATTTCCTCAAAAATTTTCGTTCAACTTTTATTTAATATTTGGTTTATTTATTTAAATCCTAATATTTACTGAGTTACTTTTACTACTAACGGCACTTTACTCGTCTTTTAGTATTAACGTGGTTTGATTACCAAACCCGTTTTCGGGGTGTTATAAAAGCCTTCTTCAGAAAGAAAGGTATTCCTCTGCCCTCTGACTTGTTATGCTTGTTTTCTCTCCTTTTCTTTCTTTTGGAAGTTTGTGGATTTGGGTAGTCATCTATGGTGTTGTTTTTGTACAGACATGACCCTGTGGGGCTTACTTCAGGGGGATTGGCGAGATGTTATGTTTATGGTGGGTGATAAGGTTGAACCAAACATGAGCCGTGGTGTGGAGAAGAAGGTCCCTAAAGTTCTGTTCAAGCCATGGATTCTGCTGTTGAAGGGAAAGATGAAGAAGGTTCCTCTGATGGAAAGGGGGACTCCCAGGGTTCCCTCCGGATGAAGAGTTCTAGCAACGATGAAGATGATGAGGATCTGGAGACCCGTCTGATCCGTAAATGGAAAGCAACGTAGGCCAGTAGCCCCAAAGTGGCCCCTGCCCCTCGAAACATTCGGCTGAGGCTCCAAAGTGCTAGTGGTCAGAAGACCTTTGCTGCTACCAAGGCTGCTTCTAAACTTCCAACTGTTGGAGCCAAGGGTTCTCTGTCCAAGAGCTTGAGGTCCTCTAGCCTTATTAGTGAAGCTCTACTGGTGAGCTCTTCCTTTATGTTCTGCTTCATTTTGTGACATGGTTGCCTTTTTGGTTTCTTGCTAATTCCCCCTTTTCTCTTATCTGAAACAGGGAAGCTCCAAGGCTCCGATTGAAATTCCTCATGCCCCTTCATCTTCTCGGGTCAGGGATAAAACTCCTGAGATTAGTGATGCTCGTATTACTCCTACCTTTGATGTTTCTCCTCTTCTTCCACTGGGACTAGCAAGTTTTCTCAACCTGTGGGGCTTGTTTCTCAGTCCCCTTTAGCCCCTTTGTTTGCTTAGGGTCTTCCAGTCCCGTATGTTCCTAAATAGAAAATAACTTCATCCACTGTTGTGGGGACTCGTGAGACTGCTCGGGGCTTCTTGGCTCATGTTGTTCCCCCCTCTCACAAATTTATGAATTCTGCTTTAAGGTTGATCTCTTTGATGATCAGTACAACATGTCTCTTTGTGAGGGATTTTTCAGGGGAGCTGGTATGTTGCAGCGGATGGATGAGCTGACGAGGGAAAATGAGGAGCTGAAGACTGAGCTAAAAACTGCCCAAACCGTTGCTGCTGAGCTCTGGTGTTTTGTGACTGATGCTGAGCGGATGTTGCTGGAGGAGAAGGTGCCAAATCCTTCTTCTCTCCTCCCCCCCTCTTATATATATATATATATATATATATATATGTATATATATATATATATATATATATATATCTTCATGCTTTTGTGTTGTTCTTTCCCTTCAGGGTGCTGGAGCTATGTTGGAGCAAAAGGAGCAGGCCTGGGAAAGGGAGAGGATAGCTTGGGCTGAGGAAAAGGATGAGCTACTCGCTGAACTAAAGCATCAGAAAGCAGTGGATTCTATTTCCCAGGGAGATCTGAATACCATGTATGCTGAATGGGGGATTGTTGTGGATGACAATCAGAAGCTAGCTAAGGAGAGATACTGGCTTATCACTGAGGGGTTTGGGTCCTTCCTTGTTGTTGTTTCCCAGTCCGAGGAGTTCAAAGGGCAGTCTTGAGAGAATTTATAAGGCTTATCGAGATGTGGGGTACCAGGCGGGTCTAAAGGATGGGTATGCTTATTCAGCCCATGGTTTGGGGAGAAAAGAGACTCCTCTTAACAATTCCAAGGCTAAGAGACAGTTGTCCAAGCTGGATAAAGAGTTCGGAGAGAAGACCCCTGGCCTTCTCGAGAAAATCCTTGAGCGACCCCTGATGTCTATTGATGAAGTCAAGGCCCTACTTACTCCCGCCGGACCCTCTTCGCCCAAGTCTTTGTCTGGGGATGCTTCCCAGTAGTTTCAAAACAATGGTTGATTTGATATGGATGTAACTTAATACTTATGTACCTTGGATACTGTTGACTTTTGCTTTTGGGAAGGCCTTTGTGTTGGGGTCTTCCCAGTATCTGACCGTATTATGCTTTTGTAATTATATTATAAACGTATGTCACTTATGTGCTCCTGTTAGCCGGTTTTGTTTCGTTGTTATTTGCAGGTGTTGTTACCTATAGCTTGGGGGCTTGTTGTGTCTTTTCTCAGGGTCGCTCCTAATCTTTAGTGATTTGCTAAGGCGTGGGAGTCAGTTTGGGGTTCATCTGGGTGTCCCTGGGTTGCAACTTGCTTGCAAGTGTTTCAGTTTGTATGTTTTATTTATGTAGCTTGATTACAAAATTTTCTAGTGTGTATTTGTACACTTGTTTTTTGCAGCTTAATTACACCATTTTCTAGTGTGTATCTGTACACTTGTTTTTGTGGTTTTCATGTAAACCAGGATCGTTTATGAGAAAGTGATCCTTGGACAAGTCTATAATCGATGATTATGCTTCTTAATTTGTTTATCCATTTCCCCCAGGCTAGCTCGGCCCTGTCTTGCCCCACAACCGGGCACTTAGTGTGTTTAGTACATTGATTTACACGTGTGTAGGTTGTTATTGGGTTTGTAGTTTTTTAGGCACGTCTGCCTTAATGCATTACCTGTAATTTGTCAAAAAGAACAAGCAGATTGTTCATTGCCATATGTGTTTGGGGGCCCATGCCTCCAGTACATGGTTATACAAAAAATATTTTCTTGGGACAAACCTGAGATAATGGTTAGTTTTTACAAAAGTGGCTTCTAAGCCATTTCCACTAGTCCTTTCTTGAAGATAAGCTTGCATTTCACATATAGTACTTCCAGAGTTGCATGAGGTTCCAGGTTCTCGGGACCTCCTTCCCTTGGAGTGTTTCCAATTTGCAGGTTCCCTTGCCATTGGTCCAAATGCCTCTATAGGGTCCCTCCCAGTTAGGTCCCAGTTTCCCGGTGCTTTCCTGAAGGCTAGCTTCGTTTTCCCTCGGAACCAGGTCTCCGGGTATCAGATTGAGCCTCTTCATACTGGAGTTGTAATGGATTTCAAGTTGTTTCTTGTACTTGGCCTCCCTTACCGCTACTATCTCCCTCATTTCTTCGAGCAGGATGAGGTTCATTCAGGGGTCCTGCTCATATTCAGCTTCTCTTAGTTTCATTCTTGCAGTAGGTGGCCCAATCTCAGCAGAGATGATAGCTTCGGTCCCGTAGGTTAGGCTGAAGGGGGTCTCCCCGTTGCAAACCTTGGGAGTGGTCCTGTATGCCCACAGGACGAAAGGGAGCTCCTCCAGCCATCCCTTTTGTTTCCTTCCTAGCCTTCCTTTCATTCCTTTAATTACACTCTGGTTTGCTCTTTCCACAAAGCCATTACTTTGAGCATGAGTGACTGAGGTAAACACTTGGCGTACATGCATTTGTTCACACCATGGCTTGAAAGTCTTCCCTGCAAATTACACCTTGTAGTCACTCACTAGCTCCATTGGTACTCCGAACCTGCATATGATATTGTACAGTATGAATCGCTTCATTTGCTCCCCCATAATTTTGGCAAGGGGCCTCGCCTCGACCCATTTCGTGAAATAATCAATGGCAACCACCACATACTTGACCCCTCCTGGACCCTCAGGAACAGGCCCAATAATGTCTATGGCCCACTTCTGGAACAACCAAGACGTTGATACCGGTATCATTGGGTGCTTCTGGCGGTGTGTCACGGGAGTATGCACTTGACAATTGTCACACTTCTTGATTTCCTCTGATGCTGTCGCATACATTCTGGGCCAATAGAACCCCGCGTTCATAGCCTTGGCTACAACTGTTCTTGGTCTAGAGTGCATGCCACAAATTCCCTCGTAAATTTCTTGCACCACGTATTTGGCTTCCTCATTGTCAACACATTTTAACGACGGACCCAAGTATGACCTTCGGTAGAGCTCCCCATCTATCAATTCGTATTGCAAGGCCCTTACTCTTATCTTGCAGGCCGCCCAATCGCCCTCTGTTAGTATCCCAACCCTGAGGAACTTCATAATCGGTGCCATCCAGGTTTCCTGAATGTTATCGACCGTGGCTACTTCCTCCGTTGCGATGGAGGGGGAGGTCAGGACCTCCACTTTGACTTCCCTTGCCAAGTGGTCGAAGGCCACGGAGGCTAGCTTGCTAAGGGCGTCGGACTTCCTATTTCTTCCTCGGGGGATGTACTCCAGCTTGAAAGTTTTGAAGGGGTTAGCCAATTTCTTCAACCTGCCTACATATTGGGCCATCGAGTTGTCCTTCGTTTCATATTCCCCGTGATATTGGTTGACTACTATCTGTGAATCAGTGTTAGCTTCGACGTGTCTTGCTTTCATCTTTTTTGCTAGCCTCGGCCCAGCCAGAAGGGCCTCATATTCTGCCGTGTTATTGGTGTTTTCGAAATCCAATCTGATGGCGTATGTTAGTTCGATTCCCTCGGGGCTGATCAGTGTGATTCCTGCCCCGCTTCCTTCCTCGCTTGACGCCCCATCTGTGAACAACTTCTATATTGCCTCGTCCTCCTTCTTCTTTTCTTCCTCCTCCAGGTTTTTCCATTTGAGGAGTTCCTTTTCCTCTTCCTCGGGCACTTCTGCTAAGAAATCTGCCAGGATTTGTCCTTTTGTTGCAGTTATTGCCTTGTATTCTAGGGAATGTTCCCCTAATTCAACGACCCATTTAGCCAATCTGCCCGATAGTTCTGGTCTCCTAAGGACCTTTTGAATCACTTAGTCTGTCAACAGCGTAATCTTGTGTGCTTAGAAATATCTCTGGAGCCTTTGGAATGCGAAGATAAGTGCCAGGGTTAGTTTCTACAGGGGCATGTAACGTTCCTCTGGGACTTTGAGGGTTCTGCTGATGAAGTATATGGAAATTTGTTTTTCTTCCCTTTCCACCATCATTACTACACTGATCGGTGTCTTAGATGCAGATAGGTATAAGAGTAGATCATCCTCGGGGACTGGGGTGGCTAAGGTTGGGAGCTTGCAGATGTAGTGTTTCATCTCCCGGAAGGCTGCCTCAGCTTCTGGGTCCACCTGAACTTGCTTGTTTGGAGACAGTCTTTCAGGACTTTAATGAAGGGAAGAGTTCCGTCGGCTACTTTGGATAAGAAACGATTAAGGGCTATCAGCCTCGAATTCAGTTGTTGAATATCCTTTATGGATCCGGGGGACCGCATTTCGGCCACTGCCTGGGTTTTTTCTGGGTTTGCCTTGATTCCGCCCTTGGTGATAACTACCCCCAAGAACTTCCCTTCTTCCACCCCGAATCAAGATTTCCCCGGGTTTAATTTCATGTTCACATCTTGCATGGTTTGTATGGTTTCGGCTATGTCTTCTATCATGGCCATTTTAGTGAGGCTTTTGATGACAATATCATCTACTTACACTTCCAATTTTCGTCCCCGCTGTTCTCTAAAGAGGGTGTTAATGAACCTTTGGTACGTGGCTCCTGCATTTTTTAGCCCGAATGGCATTTTGGTGTAGCAAAAGGTGCCCTTGTCTGTGATGAATGCAGTTTTCTCCTCATCCTCTATCGACATTTGAATCTGGTGGTACCCCTTGTACGCGTCGAGGAAGCACTTCAAAGGATACTGAGACAGGGAGTCCACCTGGACGTCTATCTCCGGGAGGGGATAGCAGTCCTTGGGACACGCTTTATTCAGATCGTGGAAGTCTATGCACATCTTCCACCCTCAGTCTTTCTTTTTTACCATGATGGGATTAGCGATCCAGGAAGGGTACTTGACCTCCCTTACTATTCTGGCCCTGAGCAACTTCCTTGTTTCTTCGCATGCAGCCCTTCTTTTGCTGGGACCCATGCTTTTTTTCTTTTGCTTGATTGGTTATACCAATGTGTAAGTGTTGAGCCTATGCTCAGTCAGACTCCTCGGGATTCCGGTCATGTCTTCATGTTGGAACGCAAAGACGTCTATGTTGAGGAGGAGCAATTCTTTGAGAGCACTTTTGCATTTGTCACTGAGGCGGCTGTCCACCTTTACTGTTTGCTCCAGAAACCTATCACATAGGGCCCATTCTTCTATTCCTTCTTTTTGGGATTTCTCAGCCACCTCCCCCTCTGAGACTGAGGATATTACCTCATAGGAAGACTTCACCCAAGCCAAACCTTTGGGTGTTTGAAATACCAGGGCTCCATGAGGGGTTGAGGTATGTGCTTGTAGGTCCCCGATCCCTGGCCTGCCTAGGATTGCATTGTATTTGAAGGGTGCTCGGACCACAGTTAAAGTGAGGGTTATAGTCCGGACCCGATCTCCTACTCCAACTGTGAATCAGAGCCTAATCTTTCCCAGGGGATGGGATACGCTGTTGTTGAAACCCGCCAAAGAGATTGAGTCTTCTTCCAATCTCTCCCTTACATCCCTATTGAACCTCAGAAAATAGTGCTCATATATTACCTTTACTCCACTCCCTCCGGCCACATGTATCCTGGCCACCTTGTGCCCGGCTATGATAGCTGAGATGTTGAGAGGAGGCATTTGCACTTCGTGCTCCTCTAGGTGTGGCATTAATATGTGGGCCTTCATGCGGTCCGTGGGACCCAGTACCCTGGCCTTGACACTTTTGGTGGGGTCGCACTCATCTCTCCTTCTAATCATATCCACGTATTCCTTTTCTGGTTCTTTTGTATCCTTCCCCTTTCGATCCCCCCCTTCTTTGATTTCTTTGACTAAGTGTGCCAGCTTACCTGTTTTCACTGCAGCCTCTATTTCTCTTTTCAGATACATGCTATCATCAATTTTATGGTCGTAGCCCTTGTGGAAGTCACAATATTCAATTGGCTGGGCTTTCGGTCCTAGCTTTATGGGGGGTGGCTTGGGGAAGGAGTTCTTTACCCTTTCTGTAGCCAATATTTCACTCGGAGTCTTTGTAAGTATGACAACTGTCAAATTTGCATACATCCGTACAGTTATTAAACAATGATTAGTGCTTAATGATTGTGCTAAATTTACAATTAATTACTTGAACTGCTTTCTAGTTATTACCATATACATACATGTGCATCACATATTGCTTAATGTTATATCATTACTGCATAAGGACTTTATTGACTTAGACGATGCATGAAACACAGTTAGCACAGTAATCAGACAAATCAGAAAAATGCTGATAGAGTTCAGCAGATAGACAAACGTTCTATTGAGACACAGAATGAGCCAGAGACCAAGTCTTACACTAGTATAGTGTGTAGGAAAGTAAGGATCATAAAACTGCCTTCCTAGTGATAGTTTAAGTGCCGGAAAGTGCCTAAAAACTCTCATACACTGCAGAATACAGCAAATTCAGCAAAAATTCAGCAATTTAACAACTTAATACCCTGCAGAAATATGGTTAAATGGTCCTGAATACTTTCCTAAGTGTCGGGATTCAAAATTGTCGTAAAGAGCAACATAAAGCACACTAAACTACGAAGTTTAGCAATTTAATGAACCGTAACGAACAGAACAACCGGACACTACCTGAAACACCAAATTTTTACTAGAACCACTGTTTTAACATTACCAAGCTAGTTATAGTCCCCGAACATCGTAACACTACATAAAAATATCTAGTAACCAAGTACCTAACTAATACTTGAATTCTAACTACTTAACTAACTAACTAGTTGGAACCTAGCCTAAGACCCCCCCCCATGGAACGGCCAACACAAGGGCCCACATCAAGATTTTATGTGATTAATTAATTGGATCATGTTGGTCCTTTAGAAGCATGTTATACAATTGTTTATAAAATGGTGGAAGATTATAAGTAAAGCCACTAGTTCATAACTCCATTTCACTCACCATTCACAAACTCCATCTTCTCCATCCTCATCCCAAGACTCACGGCCACACATCACCTCCACACCACCTTCATTTTCACTTCCATTCCATTCATTCCCATGTGATATTAAGGTGTAAGAAGCATAGTTAGGAAGCTTGGAGCTTTCGGAAGTTGAAGGACCTTCTTCATTTTCTTTTATCCTCTTGTTTTCTACCCTTGAATCATCCCTAGCCTTGTGCTAGTGGTAAGAGTCTTGATCTATACATTTTACTTTCATTTTTAGTGGTTAAAAGATGATACAAGATGATTATCATGAAGAACACTAAGAGATAAGAAAGATGAAACATGAACATAAGCCTAAAATTATATGAAATCATGAAGAAATCATGTTATTTATGTGTTGTTATACTTGATGATTGTTGCTTGCTTGTGTAAATGATGTAGATCATCATATGATCTTGCTAGATCATGATTAAAAACATGATTTAGCAAGATGAGAGGATGATTATGTTAAGAAATCAATAGATCATCCTTATGTAAATCATGAACTTGAAGTATAAATTGTTTTCCTGTAAAATGATGATCAAAGTAGGTTGTGATACTTGTAGATCTAGAAATTTTATGGATGATTTCTGAAGAAACCGAGTTAAAAATATAAGTTTTGTTAAAACTTGGTTCTTACATAAACAAACTCTATTTTTAGTGAATAAACAAGTGTAGAAACACTTGTGTAACTAGAAGAATACATAAAGAAATATTTCTGAAAAATATGATTACAAGTTGTAAACATCAAAATCCTTCAAGAACGATGTTTTTAAATAAACAACCACACTTTAAAGGGTAACTAAACTCACTAAACACACTACCAAGTTACTACAAATTTTCATAAACTTTCAAGTTCATGAACTAGTAGAAAATGCATATTTTTGGCAAGATTGGTAAGAGTAAGTTGTTTAGACTTGATTGTAAATTGATTGTGATGATTTTTACAAAAGAAAATGATATGCTTGAAAGCATGGAAACCTTTATTTTTAGGGGAAACTATGGCAAAATTTTCTAAAATTATTAACACTTAGAAAAATATTTTAAACAAATATTTACAAGTGTATTTTAACCATGAGTTTTCCATATAAACTTTGCCATAAATTTTGTTACAAAAATATAAGTGTTGGAGGTTGGTTTTTATAAATAAAAGTGGCTAGATATATATTTAGAATATATATACATTGAAGACAAACATGTGTAATTAATTGTATACTTTGTGTAATAGTTATATTATTTTAGGACTTGAAATAATATAACTCACAAATAAACCAAGAATTACCATCCAAAGTATTACCAAAATCTCAAGGAATAAATATACAAGTTACACACAAAATATTGATGAAAACCGAACAAGAAATGTAACTTACAAAATATTCCGAGAAATATGTTCACAAATTATATTTTGGTAAATAATATTTTGGACACAAGGAAATGAAAATATGATTTTTACAATTATTAAAAGTTATATCATATTTTTGACAAGGAGAAAATATATTACTTTTGGGAAGTAAAAATATTTTTTCTTGGAATTTTTAGAAGATATATAATTTTTGGGAAAGATATATATTTTCTTGAGTACACTTGAAATACATTATTTTTGGATTAAAATAAGTTTATATATATATTTTCTAAAGTGAGACTTGAAAATATATTATTTTTGGAACTTATACGACAATACGAATATTTTTGCCAAAGGAAAAATTATAAATAATTTTTCTAGGTAATATTCCTTAGAATATATATTTTGGAAATATATGTGAATTTTTATTAGAAATAATATTCCAGAAAATTAATATGAAATTAAGTATAAGAATACTTAATGAATACAATAAAATATGTATTCTCATACGTATAAATACACACCGGAGTACGACCCCAAAATATGGCAAAAATACACAAGATACCCCATCCTTGGGAAGGAAATACAAGTATAAATACTTGGGAAGTATTAAGTTACAATAATATGGTTTAACAATTATTCCAAAATTTAATAAATATAATTTAAGTTAAAATATTAATTATTTTGACAAATAATTATATAACTTGGAATAATGATGAAGACACTTTGAAACGTAACTCAAAGACACTAATCAATACTAAGACAAGGCACGACCCGCTCGTCTAATGGACCATAGTACGCATGTAGGTAGCCGTGCGTTCTCGAAGAAGCTTTGAGTTACATTGGAAACAAGGAACGCAAAACTGTGAGTTTCATGTCCCCCTTTTCTTTTAACTGTTTTCAGTTTTATAACTTTGGGGGTGAAATACATGTTACAACTGTTTACAAACATTTTGATTTGGTATGGTTAGCTAAGGAAGGGTACTACTTGATCATGTGAGTGGTGGGTACAACACTTAAGGCCATTAATCCTCGTTGTAGGACCGAGGGACATGAGTGATAGATCTATTCAGGTGTAGCGAGCCCCATCCATGCACCCGCCGAATGGGCCATGTGGTGACTATGTCTTATTGACGAAATCTGCTAGGTTTGAGTTTTCCTGCATCACGTCACACATATCAATGGCCTTGCAAACCATTGGTGATCTGTTTTTCCTTGTTGCTTTCATACCGGGATTTATAAACTTACATACACACTTACAACGATTTCAAAGGTTTATACATACACACAAACAGACATATGAACTCGCTTAACTTGTGTTGATGTTTTCAAACTACATGTATTTCAGGGAATTAGTAAGTGGATCTGGCGGGCGTTGGAAGTTTTATGCTGCGTTACGAATAAAGATGTCATCCATGGTCTTTGGGTTTGGTCAGTGTGTCTTATTCCTGGACGAGACACATCTTCCAAACCTTGGTTTTATTTAATATCTTTTGATGAGTCCTTAGTGAACTCATAAACAATTTGTATGGTTTGTAAAACTTGAATTTGAAGTCTACGTTTTTTTTTACAATGTTGTTATGTTTTAAACTTATTTAATGGATGACAAATCTATGGTTTTATCATATAGTTGTTGTTATGATTGAATGCAATGGTATTAAGAAAGTCACACCATAATCACGCTTCCGCAAAAGTCAGGGTGTGACAGCTTGGTATCAGAGCTTCGATTGTAGCGAACTAGGATTCCTTCTCGAGTCTAGACTACAATCATTAGGGCTCTCACAAAAACGTTTTTACAAACATGTTTTCATTGCTTACACGAAACGCCCAGATCCAGGAAACAAACATTTTTACAAACAAAAGACACGAAACACATTTCAAAGTTTATGTTTATGATTCAGTCTGGGAGACTAGGAAGTTTAGTCTGAGAGACTAGGGAGTTCAGTCTGAGAGACTGGGAAGTTTAGACTGAAAAAAAAAACTAGGTAGTTCAGTCTGGGAGATTGGGTGTTTAGTCTGGGAGACTGGGTGTTTAGTCTGGGAGACTGGTTGGTTTAGTCTGAGAGACTAGGTGGCTTAGTCTGGGAGACTAGGAAGGATAGAAAGTTTCATGAAGAATAATGTGAATACATGATTACATGATAAATTACCTTTGTTTGCAATATACTAAGTGTTAGTGATTACTATGGATATACATGCTATGATTATTATGTACCGGCATACATGTCACCTTCTTCAGAGAGCGAGTTGTCAGGTGTTGACGACCCTATGGCCACCGCCACAGATGATGAGATTGCACCTGTGCCAGAGACATTTACGCCAGACACTGAGAGTGACCTTGACCTGCTGACCAAGGACGAGGATGAGTTCCAACCATTCGCGCTACCAGACCTTGCTGATGGTTTACCCTTGCTGATGGCTTCCCTGACAAGGGTCCTTTTGTCACTCTTGTTTCGATCCATGACCACCCCAACACTGGTCATTCCAATGGTGAGCCTATCATGACTCCGATCCCCGACGCCATACCTCTCGTGGTCATTCCTCTCGAGGATCTACCTTTTTGACAATTTGTTTGATGATGACGTTGATTTGTTTGTGGATGATCCTTCTGTTGATGCCCAGGGTGATGGAGAGATAGCTGAGGAAGTCATTGATATTCTACCTCCTGAGATTCCTGCCATTGAAGTATCCTCTGCTTCCATTTTACACTCGATTTCAGACTCCTTTGAGTTTGTGACATCTGCAGCCTTACAGACAGCTGCTGGATTGCAGCTTTCTACTACTGATTCAGACGGCGAAACTGCTATGACTGTTGTCCTATCACCTGCTCGAGATCCCACACCTCCACACGACCTAGAGCTTGCTCCTGAGCTAGCTTCTGTTCTTTTTGGGTCAGCCTGATGATGCGCCTATTGATCTTGAGCCAATTCCAGATCCTGACCATGTTTCTTTTGGTTTACCAGACATTGCACCCCTTATACCTGACCCAGTACATGCACCTGATGATCTTCTCTTTTGTTTAGACATTTGTTCCTGCACCCGCACCCGCCGATGTTGCTCCTTTTCCCCTATAGAGATCGACGTCCATTGCACCGACATGCCTGACGCTTTCTTTCAGGACATACCCGCACGCCGAGAAGGTACTCCAGGTCACCCGCATGACAACCCTTTTGCTACAGTAGCATTTTCCCCGACCTCACAGGTCGTATCATTTGCTCCTTTCAATACTTCACTGATGGATGAGCCATTCTGATGGTTCCTACCATACACTATGCAGATTTCAGGCCTGTACCATCCCTCACATTATGGAGGCTACACAAGGAATGAGTTGCTTCTGTCACATCAGCTACAGTTTGAGGTTTTGAGTTATAGAGTTTTGAAGCTTGAACTAACACCATATCCTCCACCTTATCTCTGCCAGTATACTTTGATCCTCCACATTTATCAAAGATTCCTTTTGCACTCTCACCTGCTGCTATTACACCTTTTCCAGGTTTTGATGCTCGTTTCTTTACTAGTGAGCGGCAGACCAGTTAATTACTTCGACGTGTATACAAGCTCGAGGAGGAGCTTGCGCATGTTAACAGTTTGCTTTTCTTCCCTCCTACACCTCAGTCACCAGTATAGTTGGTTTCTGGTTTTATGTGGATTGCATTACTTTTGAGTAAAAACACTACTAATGAGTCGATATCGTGGAGACTCTTGAAGACCACTTTTGACCACGTGATTTTGATACACTGATAGACTTGTTGGACAAGGGTAGGGTGACCCTGTGTCCCTTTTGATGTGAAACACTTTGCAGGCAATATGATTGTGGTCGGTAAATAATGAGAGCTCAGTCGTTATGTCTTCGTTAAACACGTTGTTGATCTGCATATGTGTGCTATAATAATGATGCTACGTGCTTGCTTGCTATGCTCTTATTAAACATAATCTCATTTACTTGTTTATGCTACGAGTATGCTTTGCTTGACTGGATGATATGGTAAATTATTATATGTATGAACATATGACGCCTAAACGACTATACATGAGACCTGACAAATCCGAATTCTTCTTAGAAGATGTCTCAGTAGGAAGTTATTCGGCTAACCAAGGCAGAATGGCAAGCACACATCTCACAGGTTATAGCTCGGCACGAGGTTCTTCGCTACAAACACAGTGAAAGTACCTCAGCGAATAACCTACCTAACGGTAATGTTTAAGTCACCTAAGACACATTACAATACGTTTCGACAATTCCAAGTGTGCTTTGCTAATACTTTCTATGATGATGATTGCTTGGGTACGGGTTGTACCTACAAGTAGTTTTTGGACCACAAGCCTCAGAACTTTAATGGCACTGGAGGTGCCATAGCTTTTGTGAAATGGGTCGAGAATGTGGAATCTGTTGTACGAATGAGTGGTTGTACGCCAGAGCAACAAGTCCCATACGTCTCTGGATTGCTTCAAGATGAGGCCCTGTTATGGTGGAACCTTCGGGTTCGAATAATGGGCGAGACTGCAGCATATGCTTTGATATGGGGTGAGCTGAAAGGAATGATGCGTAGGGAGTATTGTTCTCAGATGGTGACCCAAAAGCTAGAAAGTGAATTCCCGAGCCTGATGATGGAAGGCCCAAGGGTGGTGGAGTACGTGCAGAGACTTCATGATTTGTCGCGGGTTGTTCCATACCTGGTGGAACCAGATTTGAAAAGGATGGGGCAATTCATCTGGGGACTGGCGCCTCAAGCCTTGAGCGTGATGACGGCATCAACGCCACCAATAACTATTCATGCAAGTATCATGAGTTTGGCGCTCGCTAAAGAAGCACTTAGATTGGAAAAACTTTCAACCCCTGATGAGAAGGAGGAAACTCAGGGGGAGTCATCTGTCAAGAACAAAAGGAAGCTCACTGATTCCAAAAGGGTACTCGGGCGAATAACAACAAAAATGCCAAGAAGGGAAAAGAGTACATGGGTAAACTACCTAAGTGCGACAACTACCTAATTCATCATGATGAGCCATGTAGGTATGGATAAAGTGATGTTTGCGGTAAAGTGGGGCATGTCAAGGAGACAAGTTGGTTGGGAACGGGACATGGAAACGAAGGTCAAGATGGTAGCGGAAATCACGGAGTGAGCAATGGAAACAACGACTATCAAAGTAGAACAAGTGATGAACAAAAACGTGCTCAAGGTTGTTTTAACTGTGGGGACAAAAGGCATTTCAAGAAATGTTGCCCTAACAACAATCAGGCCGATGTTAAGATTTACTTGGGAGCTAAGCCAAGAAGTGATAAGTGCAAGTATCACCATGAATGTCGATGTCTGAGGCCAAAGTGCGGTAGGTGCGGAAAGAAAGGACACAACAAGGATGCCTGTTGGGCGAAGAGTCCCAGACAAGGAGGAAGTGATGACGACAGCTAAAACGGAAATAATAATGATAAAATTCCAGGCTGCTACAGATGTGGGAACGTGGGGTACTTTAGGAAAGATTTCCCAAGGAGGATTAACCAAGACCGTGAAGGAGCATCCAACATCGAAGATCGTGAAGAATGCCAGGATCCAGATGTGATTGCTGGTACGTTCTCTATCAGCCAAAAATGTTGCATCTATGTTGTTTGATACCAGTGCTGACCGTAGCTTCGTATCTCATGAGTTTAAGAATATACTTGGTTTAGTAAAGGGTAAGTTAGATACCTCGTACCCAATAGAACCATCTAGTGGGAAGTTAGTAGAAGCCAACGAAGTGAATAGAGGCTGTGTTATAGAACTAGGAAAGTGTGAGTTATCAATGGATCTTCCGCCAGTTGATTTAGAAAGCTTTGTGGTAGTAATTAGGATGGTTTGAATGTCAAGTGATCGTGTGGAGGTTGTTCGCCATGAGAAGATTACCCGCATCCCGATGGTGAGTGAAGAGACGATCATGATTCATGGAGAGAAGCATGATACGCCACTTCGGATTATTAGTTGCTTAAAGGCACGAAAGTTGTTGCATAAAGGATGTGTTGTTTTCTTGGCTCATGTCATGGACAAGGAAGCCGGAGAACCGAAGCTCGAAGATATCCATGTGGAAGGGAATATCCTGAAGTCTTCCCCAAAGACTTGCCAGAATTACCCCCCCCCCCCCAGTAACAAGTCGAATTCCACATCGCCTTGGTTCCAGGCGCCACGCCTGTAGCTAGGACACCTTATCGACTTACACTTTCAGAGATGCAAGGATTGTCAGCGCAGCTTCAGGAGTTGCTAAAGAAGGAAGCTAACAGACCAAGTTTCTCGTTTTGGGAAACCCCAGTTTTGCTCGTCAAAAAGAAGGACGATAGCTTTCGTACGCGCATCAACTACCCGGAACCGAAGGAGCTAACCAACAAGAGTCAGTAACTCTTGCTGAGGATTAGCGAATTATTTATTCAACTAACTGTGAGTTCATGTCCCCTTTCTCTTTTAACTGTTTTCAGTTTTATAACTTCGGGGGTGAAATACATGTTACAATTGTTTACAAACGTTTTATACATGGTATGGTTAGCTAAGGAAGGGTACTACTTGATCATGTGATTGGTGGGTACAACACTTAAGGCCATTAATCCGCGTTGTAGGACCGAGGGACATGAGTAATAGAGCTATTCGGGTGTAGCGAGCCCCATCGATGCGCCCGCCGAATGGGCCATGTGGTGACTATGTCTTATTGACGACATCTACTAGGTTTGAGTTTTCCTGCATCACGTCACACATATCAATGGCCTTGCAAACCATTGGTGATCTGTTTTTCCTTGTTGCTTTCATACCAAGATTTATAAACTTACATACATACTTACAACGATTTCAAAGGTTTATACATACACACAAACAAACACATGAACTCGCTCAACTTTTGTTGATGTTTTCAAACTACATGTATTTCAGGGAATTAGTAAGTGGATCTGGTGGGCGTTGGAAGTTTTATGCTGCGTTAGGAATAAAGATGTCATCCACGGTCTTTGGGTTTGGTCATTGTGTCTTATTCCTTGATGAGACACGTCTTCCAAACCTTTGTTTTATTTAATATATTTTGATGAGTCCTTAGTGAACTCAAAAACAATTTGTATGGTTTGTAAAACTTGAATTTGAAGTCTACGTTTTTTTTACAATGTTGTTATGTTTTAAACTAATTTAACGGATGACAAATCTATGGTTTTATCATATAGTTGTTGTTATGATTGAATGCAATGGTATTAAGAAAGTCACACCATAATCACGCTTCCGCAAAAGTCAGAGTGTGACAGTAAGGGGGTAAAACTGTCAGAATAGGGTGCTAGCCACCTACCTCGAGGTCTATATGGGGAGTATGTTGCTTTTACCCTGCCATGCAGTGCTTTATCGAAAGTTGTTTTCCGGGGATACGGTGTACCTTTTTCCAGAAGCTTTGGTGTAGGGTTGGTTCTCCGGCCGGGACATCCATCTCCTTGGCCATGCTGACTGTATCTTTTCTCCTAACGAAGGCTCTAACTCGATCCATAAGATTGTCAAATGTGGGCGGGAACTCCTCATCCAATTTTTCACATAGCTGTGCGTGCTTCAACCCGTTGATGAAGCTGCTGATCTGCATTACCTCCGGGACATCTTTGATGTTCATACTTTCCTTAACAAACCTCTACATGTATTGGTTTACCCGTTCGTTGTCCCATTGCCGTATGTGCATGATTTCGTTGGGGTTCTTGATCACTTTCCTTTGCAGACTGAAGTTTCTCAGGAACTTCTCGCTAAGCTCCTCGTAGCTGTCTATTCCCTTGGGAGGGAGGCTATCGAACTAGAGCCTGGCTCTCTCCGTCAGGGTCTGGACGAACATGTGACACCAAGTGGGCATGGGCCATCGCCCCAGTTGTCATGCACCTTTGAAGGCATGTAGGTGATCCTCTGGGTCTTTTGTTCTATTCTATCTGTCGAAGTTCAGGGGCAATTTGAGCTTCGGAGGCATGGGTGCCTCAGCAATCCTTTTGGTGAACTTTGGGACATCGGCTAGGTCTCGAGGCAGAATGGGTTGGTCCAACCCACTGTCGTTTTTGTTTTTCTTCTCCTTTCCCTTCGGCCCTTTTCCTCTTATAAGGTCCTCATTTTACTCTGACGTCATTTGCCTCAGGGCCGTCATGAAAGTTTCTAAGGAGTCGGAGTTATCGTTTTTGTTCTATGGGCCGACTTCTCCCTTGTTGGGTGGTATGTCAAAGGACAGTCTGGCTTTGAGGCTCTCTAGCCTCTCCTGCCTCTCTAAGTCCTCAAGGTGCTTCTTGAGTTCTTCTTTGTGCATGGCCACGAAATCCGGGGTGATAGTGTTTCCTTTCTCTAGGGCCCCTGTCTGGTTCTCATTCTCTTCCTCATTAGTGATATATTCTACTAAGATTGCATCGTTGGTACCCTGTACCGTCTGGATGGTTCGTGAGCTAGGAGGTGTTGCCATGTCGTTCCTTTCGGATGATGGGTTCTTACAACGTCGATGGTTTTTTGAGTGGGAAAATCAATAAGCCAACGGTCCCACGGATGGCGCCAATGTCGAGTCCTCGGGTCACTGATGACGTCCAAAGGATCTCGCTGACGTTGCAATGCCCCTGTTTCCGTCTTCTACAAAAAAACCGTTAGCCTCGTCACGGAGGGCCCCGGGAAGGGGATCCTTGACCAAGCTCCGACATGAGAATAAGTAAACTTGCCGAAAATAAATGAGAAGCTTATTCCGACGAGTATGATCGCCGGAATATTCTCCTTGGTGTGGATTCTAATAAGTGAGTTATTATGTCGGAATTAATGAGGGTATTTGATGATCGCAATAAATGAGAGTGTAGAGCATTTAGTGAGAGTTTTCTTGTCCTTTAAGAGTAGATACTTACCTTCCTTATATAAAGGAGATCGCTTATCTCCCTTTAAAAATGATACCGAGATAATCTAACGGTATCTTACTGTCTTTGGGGGACTCAGACACGTGTCTGAGCCCCAACGGTAAGATGAGGGGCTTCATTTAATGAGGCCAGCTCGATTGTACCATGTTTCCGATGATCTCTTTCCTCCTATCAGTCAAGCATTTAATGCCCTGCAGCATCCTTGGATCCTTTCTTCTCTGTTTCCCGCTCATTTTATGTGTACAAGACTTTTATCAGAGAAAGATGTTAGCCTTGGGCTTTAGCAATTGGGCCCAGACAATTAGAGCCCAGGACAGTTCATGTTAGGCTACCAACTGGCCCGTCGTCAGACGGTATGGACGCAGGAGAAGTACGAGGTTAGTACGTGCATCATTAATGACGGAGATCCTCTCTCCGATAGAAAGGGAACACGTGTAAGGGCGCTGCAAGGATCCCTTCTGTTCGACAGGAAACCGTTAGATCACCTTGTGATCTCCACCCAGTTGATAAGTTGTTTTTCTATATAAGCCATCCTTATCTTCTGTTAGGCCATTAGGTATACCTTAACTTTTCTTAACTTCATATAAATGCCACATCACTTGTTTTTTTTCTGTTTATTCCACTTCATCATAAGGAAATGGTTCAACCTTGTTAACTCAACCTCACCCACCATTTTTTTAATTGTTATAGTATTAAATAATTTTTTTAAATACAAAAAAGTAAATGACAACAATACCATTTCATTAACTTATTAGCTAAATTAAACATTGATAATAAATAACATTAATTTCTTATTCTTTTACCTATGTTAACATGTTAACCAAAGGAGATTTTAACACCCCTTAACATAGAAAGGGAGTGGTTTGGAAGAAATGTTAACTTGCCATGTCATATTTAACACCAATGAAATTAAAGTATACCCCAAGACCTTAAGGTATGTATTAAATAACCCTAGCATTAACTCACACAAGCACATTAACTCCAATTATTCTCTAAATCGCATTGAATACTTGGAATCTAGGATTCACACCAAATATTTCGGCAGCACCATCACGTCGGAATTACCTTTCGTCTCCGGCAAGTTTACTTATTCTCACGCCGGAGCTTGGTCACGGATCCTTCCCCCCACCGAGCGCTCCTTGACGAGGCTAACGGTGTTTTGTTTTGCAGACTCGAAGGACGATCTCTCTGAGCGTTAACGAGTCTCTTCAATCTCTAATCGGAGTCAGGGGATTCGACAATAGGAGTCCCAAGAAAACCTGGGTTTCATCCTTGAGCCAAACGGGTTTTACCGGTAATTTTACCGTCATGCCTACGGGCGGGTGGGTTATCGGGTTTTTCCCGGAATTGGTGGTGGACTCGGGTTACTCTTGGAGTACTCCGTTTGTTCCAGTGGGTGCCCCGAGAGTGCTCGGGATTGATTCTGTTTGCCGTTAAAAAAATCAATTATTTTTATTTTAAACACTATATAAACCTCATTTATACCCAAAAAATCACCACACTCTCCATCTTTCATATATTCTTCTCTCGTTCATATATATCTTTTAAAAAACTCACCATAGTCTCCGTCTTTTATACATTCTTCTCTTCTTCATCAATATCTCTTAAGAAAGAGTCGCCACGAGTTCTTCATCAGACGAGGAAAATGCTTGAGACGGCTAAAATTATTCATCATTTTCTATAATTTTTATTCAAATTTTAATTTTCTTAAAAGTATTCATATTCATTATAAATAAAATACATTAAACGAATAAAAATGTGTTTAAAAATAAAATACATTAACTAAAAAAATGTAAAAAGATGGAAGGGAAAGTGGAAAGAATGGGGAACCATACCTCATTCTTGGAGAAAATTGGTGAGGTGGAAAGATGCGTGATTTGGCGTCTATGTGGATTTGGTTGAAGTGTGAATCACACCCTATGGTCGTATTGTATATATAAGAAAACACTGGCGAAGGTTAGTTGGTGCCCGGGGGTGCACCCGCCCACCCCAATGTTTCGGTTAGAAGTGTATAGGTTCCGATTTTTCATCCGAAAATTTTTAAAATTATATAGGATCGTCTCCCCCTAATTACTTTTCCCTAAATATTTATACAATATATAAATTAAAGTAAAGTTTGTTACCACTATGTTTATCATAAATATTTATACAATATATAAATTAAAGTAAAGTTTGTTATCACTTTGTATATAAGTGATGAGTAGTTTTGTAAATATATTTTAACTCTTATTTGTTTAACCCTAGATTACACACCACACTATAAACTTAATCGCAAGTTTTTATGTGTAACAACGGGTCCTTTGAATGAATGAAATTTTTTAGTTTTGTTTGGAACTATTATTATTTGACCTGACCGGAATCAATAGCCGACCCGAAATATAACGATAGGAAAAAAAAAATTGGATCCCATCATTTTACGCCCCCTCGAAACTTTTGGTCAAGCTCCGCCACTGTAAGAAAACACACATGATCAAGTTAGAAAAAAAAAAACCAATGGCCATGTGCCATACACTATTTCCTGTCATGCTGTTTGTATATACAGGAAATGGCCAAGTGTCATGTAGTTGGCTGAAACTATTTCTCGGCATGGTGTTTGTATATATAGGAAATTTATTAGTAATTTCGTTTCGGATATTTTCTGCACTAATTATATAAAAAATTCTACGTTTTTGACTGATATATTCAATTTTCTGCATTAATAATGTCTAATATTCTACTTTTTTTGACCGATTCAAGGTTACAACCATAATATTAATAACTATATCATAATGAAACAAGATTGGTGGACGGAATCTTGAAAGACGGCTATACCGACTAGTAACTGATCAATGTAATTTAGGGTGTCCGGAGTGGGGGCGGCAAACCCACCCAGCACCGATCTTTCATCAATCGGCAACCAATGCCGAGCCCCTTGCCGCATGAAGGTTTGACGAAATAGGGTTTGATTCGGTGGGTGCATGCCGACGCGGGGAAGGGAGGAAGGAGAGAGAGGGTAGTGTGGGGTGAGGTCCATTCCAATCTCAACTAATCACACATTTTTTCTTTTTTTTTTAAAGTTTACCACTTCACCAAATGTCTAAACAATTGCCAACACTTTTCACCAAAGTTTAAACACTTTTCACTGATTGACGTGGCGCACTCTGATTGGTCGATTTTTTAGTTTGTCAGTCTCAAGTGTTTAACCACTTCTAACACTCTTATTGATGTGAGATGTGAAATGTAAACAACATAAAACAACATATAACAAAACAAAATATTATAATATCTAGATCTAGATGTATTCTTCTAACCCATGTTTAAAAATACGAACAAAAGACTCCATCTGGATAGCAGGAAGGCAAACACCAATCTCGAGATCATCACTGTTATCTTTGCAGGCATTCATTGATATCGATCCATTATAATCAATCGAAACTGTTTCAATCTTTTTGGGCTTACCCCACCCAAAATCCATGTCATAAAACTTGAGCTTTGGTGTTCCAGCAACCCCTATCATTGTTGATGGAAACCCATTGGTAAACAAGTCCCCAAATGACTCTATTTCTGGAAGAACTCCATCTTTATCGGTCAACCTCTGATGAAGACTTTCCCCAAGCAATTTTGCAGCAGTAACAAACCCTTCTTTTCCCTTTAACATTTTGCTTTGCTCTAAAACGAAACACCCTCCAACACAATTGCCGAAGTAGGCTGCTGGGATAGCGGGCTTCATACGCACCCTGCAATCGATGGTGAAACCAAACATTTGCAGCCCATCGTTTCCTGTTTCCGCTATGCAACTCCATATATAACCACATGCAACAGTAAACGATGATACATATACTAATGTTGGTAGTTGTGTAGAAACCAAGTTTTTCAACTTATTCAACATAGGTCGAGACAATATAAATGTTCCTCTAACTTTATCAGTTGGTCCACATAGCTTTGAAGGTTGATACTCATCTTTAAAGTTTTCAACCTTCGCAAACTTTAGATAACTTTCATCTAGTTTACGGTTTTGGATCGGCCTTTCGTAAACTGGTAAAGTTCCATTAGCAAGGAACAACTCATCCGAACCAAATCGAGCAATCGATGTCCACGCCTTTAAGAAATAAAACCTGGTGCTAGCATCACCCAAACAATGGTGATTTGTCATTCCAATAGAAATTCCGGAGTTTGGAAAGAGTGTCACTTGAACGGAGAACAACGGGATCTTTGTGAAATCTGAAGTTTTATCAGGCTCACCAAGTAGAGGTGTAAGATGGTAAAACATCTCACAGTCTCGGGGATGGTTTCCGATTAGTTCCTTGAAATCAAGGTTGCATTCAGCAAAAGTAACCGCAACAGAATCACCTTCGACATAACGGATTTCGGGGTTTTTGGTGGAAGTAGGATAGACGAACAAGTTACCGGAGAATGGAAAAAAATGTTGAAGGGTGATTGATAACGAATGTTTGACTTTAGGAATAATAGTTTCAATGAATTGAGTTTGTGAGATCGGGAACTCATAAAAGAATAGATTATGAATAGGAGGTTGAGTTAGCCACAAGAAGTCGAAGTAAGTTAGCGACAACGACTTGTCGCTAACAGCGGCCACTGGTGGCGAAACTTGGGTCTGTTCAAGAACACTCAAGATTGGACCTGAAGCCATCTGTTGCTGCTGTCTCTAAAATGTCCCAAATTTAGGGTATTTATATAGATTTAAGGTGATAGGAACCAAGTTGGCTTTTCTTTTCTATTTATTTTTTATTGTTTAATATTTAATTTCAAATCACATTCAAGCCATTTATTTATATATTAAAGTGATAGCAACCAAGTTGGCTTTTTTTTTTTTTTTTTCTATTTATTTGTTATCATTTAATTTAAATCAAATCAAATTTTCCAATCTTTTATATCACGAAAAATATGTCAACCTTTTGATTTGTACCCTAGAAAAATAGTATTCTGTTGTGAAACTACATTTAATGATTTTAAAAAAAAATCCTTTTTTTTTTGAAGTTCTTTAATCACCGAAGACCAAATTCATTGCAACAATATTAATGTTAACGAACTAATTTTTTTGTTAATTGGGATGATACATGCTTAAAAAACTAGTGGGTATGGGGGCCGGCTGAGGCCTGGCTAGGACCGGCGCCGGTCCCCCACACCGCCCCCTGGGCTCGGCTCGGCAACACCGACTTCCCACAGCCGGATACGCCGGTCCTCCTTTCTCTCACAATAACCTATACATACATATATATACATAAAGGGGCTCATCCCCCACCCTCTAGGTCCATCCCCTCCAAGCCAAACCTACGTGGCGCTGACGTGACGGCTCATCCTCTTGGGGATGAGGCTCTTCATACCCACTAGCCTTATCGATATTTGCAAATGAGAGGGACGCATCATATCTCTAATTATTTAATGTAACCTTCTAGAATCTTATTAATTACGAGGTTATCACCGTTACATAATTAAATAAAAAAATCAAATAATTGGTAATGAAAATTTAAATTATACAGCGATATTCCTTGACGTACTTCACATGTCCGAACAAATTTTGTGTTGTGTATCATCAAAACATGAGATTTTACCAAGTTCATAAATATTAAAGCATATTATTTATCGATTAAGAAAACTATATCATTAACTTTCTCATAAGCTTCAATAGTTATAAGAACATACAACTGCATCATCACTTTCTCATAAATTTTAGCAGAACAACTATTTATGATGTTTTAAAAATTGAATGAATAATATATATAGATGAGAGATGGAAAATCAGATTCTTAAATGTCGATTTTATCAATAAAAGCTATTAGAATCATAATTTAATGATTTGATATCATTCTTAAAAGATATATACCAAAATAAATTAATAACAATCTAATTTGTGGTTAGGTGAACGGAGTGGGCGGTAAACTCCATCGGCAAACGTGTTTACCGAGCGGTAACACCGCTGCCAATGGAGGTTACCGATCAGTAAGGAACTAGAAGCGGTGAAGATTTACCGATGCGGGGAAGGCAATTTGTCAGGGGTAATAGCCTATTTTCATTTATTTATGTTTTTTTAATAAAAATAATAGTTTACCTAATCCAAGATAGGTAAACCAACGCCAACGTTTTTGAGCATTAGGTAAACAAAATAGGTAAATTAACGTGACACTGTTTGATTGGGTGAATGAGAAGTTTACCTATTCAAAATAGTTAACCACTCACTTCAACCTTATAGTAGTTATTAAATAGCTTGACCTTTCAAAAAAAGTATTTAAATAACCGAATTAAATATCAGTATTAGTTGTAATTAATTTATTACAAACCTAATTTAGTAATGCATTAACCCCATTCGCTTTCGATACTTTTGGCGCTCTCGCCCCTGACGCGGTGCGGTTAATTCAGAAGGGGGTAGCGGCGCAACTTGTTGCTCGTCTACCTACCATTAGTCTGTAATCGTCTTTGTTCACTATTTAAAGCTAAATAATTATACAAAAAAAAATTAATATTTAATAATAATATACAAGTTGTAAGTATATAAAAATTATTATTAAACATTGAAAGGTATTTAATGTTAACAAAGCCATGTTATGATTTGATATGTATAATAATATGAATTTTGATAACATTATAAAAGCACTATCTTTGGTTAGACATATATAATTAGTATACCATTAAAACAAAAAACAACTGAACTTGACAAATAGTAATTAATCAAACTCTTGGACATGTAAATTAAGAAACAAATTGAAATATGAATTCAGTGTCCATAAGCCGTTTAATAATATCCACACCATTGCCACCCTGCACTTGTCATAAAACAGAAATAATTAACAGAAAATAATAAAAGCAAGAAAAAATATGTACAAAAGGTTGAGAAAAAGTTAAACTATTTGCATAATAAGCACCCTGCAAACCAAGCTGAACATGTTATAATCATTATTTTTAATGTTAAACCAAATAACAGTTTTGTCAATAAAACCCCCCGTGTTTTAAACATGGAAGTAACATAAAAGATTACTACCTACAGGAATACGACAGAACCCTAGTAGGTGGGTATGACCGGCATGACCAAACGCTCTTAACCACTCACGTCACTCGTTATCCGATAAAGCCTATACAACCATCAAGGATAATTGAAGTGTTTAAAGACAAATCAGACTAAACTAAGCTTTAATAAAGAGAATTGCAGCAATAATAAGCATATCATAATAGCAAAAACAATACGTATATGACAGTTGAAGTGTTAAAATAACCTGATTAATTCAGAAAAGACAACATTTATTGTTGTTTCAGCAGAATTGTAGACATCGAGTGTAATTAAAATTCTAAGTGAAAACTAAATAAATACCTGTGTAAAATATCCCTACTTCTTAGCATTCAATTTCCTGAAATATTTCAACCAGTAACATATTACTTAAAGATAAAACTTGTCGATCAAAACTCGATATACCAGATAAGAAGAATACAAAATGAACTAAAACAATTATTTTTATTTTATGTAATATATGTCCGCGGTCTAGGAACAAACATACAACATCTATACCAAACAGTTAAAATTAAACAAGAAAACACGAAAACAGTTAAAAGTTAATCTTATATCAAACTTTCCTACACGACAAGTGCCACTCTTATGTCAAATTCACGAACATTGCGTGCTTGCAAGATAACACATTGCAAGTCTTTTCAAGCTCGACAAAAAAAAAAAGAAAAAAACTTGCTTGAAACCAGCTCGTAAATAAAGAGCCGAGTCAAGGTGTGTTCACATAAGTCAAGTATGTTGTTTAAGAAACCCAACTTATATAGACAAAAGAAACTCATCCTCCTTTTTATTCGTCTATCAACATGTGCCAAAAAAAATTTTTTAGTCCATGTGCACGAAAGAAAAAAAGTTGACTTCCAAAAATACATGAGCTTTATTTTATCTGAGACAAGGTCGAGCTCAAATTTTAGCTCATTGAGAATAAACGAACCGAACTAATAATGTAGCGAAGAAGTGTTAAAAGGTAATGCATACATACTTCATTGCATAACGCTTTAATCCAGCTCCAAGGCTTTGTCGTAGAACCTCTGCACAACATTTCGCATAATAAATCTGTTACAGAGCTGTCATGGTAGGAATGGTGAGTCATACAACACAACGAACTAAAAAATGTGACAAAAAGTTGTTACTGGTTTTATCTTCTTATCTGTTACAGAGCCGTCATGTCTTCTAATCCGACTCGTTTCCCCTAAGCACCCTGGTCGTATTGTATCTCAATAACGACTCAGAAACCATGCGGAGCCTCTTCACTAATTCTTGAGCAAGTATATGTTTTAAAATGATCGGAGCACAAGGCCGGAGTTCGTTCATTGCAGCAGATACACCTGGTTACAGTTGCACACATTACCGACTAATAAGCGGAATCCCAGCATAAGAAAAGAATAAAAAAGTTATTTACAACTTACCATTAACGAAAAAGCAGTTGCTCGAATTTTCCCCATCCCTTGCACGACTCTAGCTGCTGCATGCAGTACAGGACGTGAGGAACTTCGAAAAGAATATTTCAACCTGAAAAAATGTAAAAAAGAATAATGTTTTCCAAATTTAAATTAGAATTTAAAGCGAATAGATATTTGATTTATTTTTCTAACCAAGCTGAGGCAACCATTTGTTAATTTCAAAACTTGTGATATAATTAACACAAACTATGCCAAATATTTGTGGTAGAAAAATTAAATGTAAATAATCAGAAGGAAACCTTCTCATGACAACTTTGAAAAGGAGCTTTGGACGTTTTTTCTTCGAAGATTTACCTGCTTTATACGGTACTTTGAGAAATTCCCTAGTCAGATTGTACCATCCAAGTGTAACACCTCGAATTTTTGTGTCCAATGATGTGTTAACACGTGTCATTTGATTACACGTGGCATTGATATTAAATAAAGGACTAATTTTGACAAACCTTGAATGTATGTAAATGCGAGGGTTATAGTTGTCAAGCAAGGGTAAATATACTGTATGGTAACCCTAAATGGTGCTTGTACCTTCAAACGAATGAATCATGGATCGTACGGAAGCGAAACGCGGAAGAAAGTGAGAGATTACAAGGGGCTACAGGGGTTAACTATGTCAACATGTTTAATTATACCTCTGAGTGACCCTTTAACGTTCCCAAGGCTTTGTAACAGTATAATACGCTCACTAGAATGCAATATATAAATTTCGCGAAGTTCCGATTTAAAACAAGAAAGTTATGATCGAATTCGTATAAGAAGGGTTAAAAGCGTCAACAGTGAAAGTTAAGGCTTTCCGAATAATTAATAAACTAACCAGGGACTTAACTAAGCGGGTAAATAACACGAGGTCCTTAGTTGTAATTAACCGAGGGCCAAACCGCAAAGTTACCCCTTCAAACCCGAAAGGTCAGGTTAATAATTACGAAAGATTTCGTTATTAATTACCAGGATTTCGTAATGATTATAAAAGATTTTAAAAACCTGAAAATCAAGCCTCTCGCGACCCGCGTTGTGTTTTGGGTTAAGTGGAGGCGGGCCGCGAGCCACTTCTTTTACGCGCCTGAAGTTTGAATCTCAGGCGACCCGCGTTCAAATGCATGGAAAACTCCCATGCGGGCCGCATTGGACGCCCAGATGCAGAAAGTTTGTAATTTTCTTGCCTTTTGAGCTTGTGAATGATCAAAACGCCAATAAAAGAGGCATGGGCGCCCCTACTCGACCCATAACCCTCTAGGACACATGCCAACCATCCATGATCAGTTGTAGGGTGTTGTGTGATGATCTTGGACCTTGACTTTGGCTATAAATAGCATACTTGTGTTCATAACTTTCATCACAACACAACAACACTTCTCTGGTCATTCTAAAGGCTCTCAAGTGTTCTTCATTGCTCTCTAAGCAAGTCTTAACTTCTGTAAGTTCATTAGATCCTTTGTAGTTCAATTTATGCTTAGAAAATCACTAGAAACCAAACCGTCGTAAATACGGTTTGACTTTAAAATAAATCCGAGATGGTTCAGTCTTATGACGAATCAAAAATAGTTATGAGTTGGTATTAATGTGGGTAATAAACCTCTAAAAGGGTTCCCTCTGATCACCACTCTAACTATGTCAAATGTTGAGTCAAACGTACACTTAAAAAGTCAACAGAAAGCTATTTTGCCGTTTTATACATAATCTGTAATGTATATGCTATGAAACCTGTTTTGGCACTCATAAAACATGATATTAAGTATATAAACTTGTTTACGCTCGTTTGAATCGACCATTTGCTATATTGACCCGGTTCGGAGCCGAATGTCGCAAAAGTTTGACTTTTGCTTTGACTTCAGTTCTGACCCGTTTTAGTGAGGTATAGATATGCCTTAGGACTCTCTTAGGACCAGGTTACATGGTGGTATAGACCTCTGTGATCGGTTCATGATTTGTCCGAGTCTTTACGCGTTTCCGTTAATCGCCTAAAAATTGACCGTAACGGCCTTTATAAAATAAAACGAGTATTTCGGGCACGTGAACGGACCATAACCTTGCTTATTAAATTATAAGCATGTCCTTAAAGTTTCACGTCAATCCGAGGTCTAGAATGAGAGTTATGCTAAATAGCGCATTTATAAGAAACTTTTGTAATAAACGGCGCAATTAGCATAACGCCTATCTAAACCAAGTTTCCGTCACCAAAACTTTTACCCACTGTTATAAATTAATATTTTGGGAATTTTAAAGATTTTTAATAATTTTTACCTTGCTCATAACCTGCGGTTATGGCTACGGTTCGGTAAATACCGAATATGCCCTTTTCGGCCAAAACTTGAGTTCTACAAGGTCTTTTGACCCGATTCCAGTTGCTACTGATTTTAAATAATAAATAAAGTATTTTAGACTTTATAAACTGTTCGGGAAACTCAGATTTCCTGTAGAACTCGAAAAGCTCTTTAAAAGTCTTTAAAATGACCGAAAAGCCCCTACGGGGCGTAATATTGACTCAAACTCGTTACGGGCATCACGGAAGGTATCCTACTGATACCACAACCTCTTTAAGGCATATTGACTTAGGAAATAAGCGTAAGACTCTCATGGTTAACCGTTTCGCCTATTGCGCGCACGGTTCGGCTTGTGAAACTAGTTTTCATAAATTAGCCGATACGGGTCAAACTATATTATTTTGACCCCAAAATCCTGAGTGTGAACCTTGAACCCATATAAAAAAAGTCTCTGAACTTGTTTGGGGCAGAATCACATTCCATTCTCGGTTTTCGCCTTTTCGCGCGATTAAACCATATTTATATTCCGGAACCAACCGGTCTAGGCTACGGCCAATATAAAGACCCGTTAGGATTCTAAGAGGTTAATTAAAACCTTCGTTCCAGATTAGGAGCCCAGTAAAAGCTATCGGTGATTTAATCAAATTAAGGAATATACTTGCAAAGGTAAATACTTTTAACTTATTTCCCCTATACGGGCTTGGGATACGGTATAATAATACCGCTTGATTGAGCATCATATCTTCCATCGCTTAGGTGGTTAATTAAATATTATGATCGGCTCATTTAAACAGTTTTGTTTCTTAAAATCCTTTGGGGGGTTAATGACCGTTGTCCCGGATATCCTTGGCATCATTTTACGAAATGGCCACGACCATCGACATCCCGGTGTAGGCGTACACCCGGTATATATTGTCGACATTTAATTAAAAGACGTAGCCGTTGGTTTCTATACTACGGTTTTACGCAATGTGGTGTGTCTATTAATCTTTAACCCGGCACGATCCGGGCTACTGAACGCATAAAAGAACATGTAATACGTTCACAAGATTTTTAATAATTTTCCCCAAGTTATAAAAGAGTTTGTGCCTTGTGCATTCAAATCAATTTTAATAAACATTTTCAAATGTGTCAGTTGAATGTATTTACCAGTGTAAACTGACGTATTTTCCCCAAAAAGATTAAGTGCAGGTACTATACGAAATTGGCTGGTATTAGCTTCCTAAGCATCACGAATAGTCTCGCAAACTCGATGCCGTATCTGAATGAACAATATTTCATTATTTTGATCCGCTGTGGATACATTCAACTTCTGTTATATATTTGATATTACCACCAGAGGTTGAAGTATATGTTTATCTTTAAAGCTTCCGCTGTGCATTTATATAATTGTGTGGTTTGACTATATTGTTGCCAACTACGTCACGGTAATCCCCCACCGGGCCCACCGGTGATACACGTGGAAATCGGGGTGTGACACCAAGGGCTCGTACCTCCATCCTGTAGTGGAAATTAGGCAAAAAGATAACACATGGTTGCTTACATTAAATACTAGTTTCTGCATGTCAATCAAATAAACGGACAGCAACAATAAGATATTAACAAAATTGTTTTTGTAAGGACCCGAGTTTGCGTCTAATAAAAGACGACTAAGGGACACTAGAAATATACAAATTTCTTAAGAGTGTCCAACTTTTCGCAATTTAAAACGATGATATCAGTAACATATATGCATTAATTTTAACAAAATTTGGGCATGACCCGTCCGTATAACGAGCATACCCCTGTTTTAAACATAATCAAACTAGATACAATTCTACACTTCGTTCAACAAGATACTACTAAGAACCAATACAACAAATTTTGGACCAAAAACATTTGAACAAGCTAGCGGAAGTGTTTGGTATGACATAACATGAACACGCGCTCGCTCCGATTCTCCAAGTCGCCTAAATTGAGGATTTACCTACATTCAACAACAAAGCTTTGAAAAGTTAGTCGTTATACTTGTTTGCTTATAAAACCGTCATTTTGGTTCCATTCGTGTACGTACGTTCATTTCTCTTACGCATTCGATTACCCAACTAAATGGGTATGACATATACTCTCATACAACTAACCCGTTAGTAGGTGGTGACGACCAAACATAAAATATTGTATAAACTAAAACGTCCATAGCATATTCTAACCGCTTAAGTTACTTCAACCCGATTATCCTTCCAACATTCAATCATTTCATTACTATATCAACACTTCGAAAGTCCGACATTCATAAACCTGCACTTTCAAACATACTCAATAATAACTTGGTTAGCAAACCCGTAATCTCAACATATTCAAGTACTACATCTTCGTAAAAAGGTCGCCAACCATTTATATGCATCTATTTAACTACAACACAATGTACGCCTTTCGCATAATTATGTACATACGTATGTATATATATATATATATATATCTTTTATACACATCACGCATACTAATTTATACGACTTAAACTCACCATGACTCCAATTATTCATACCTACATACCATCCTATTCACTTAACTTAATTAACACACCTCCCTAGTCATCATTACATACATCTATCATACTCTTATATAAATTACATGAGGCTTAGACTTGGGTGTACAACTTATAATCGTCAAGGGAACACTCGAAATCATGTTTGGGAGGCCCACCGTAGTCCACGGATAATATATCGAAGCCTACGATGCGTAAATCACATAAATAATATTTTTCACAGAACCTTCACCCGGCCGTGTCAGCTCACCACCCGGCCGTGTCAGCTCTGCACTTTTCCTAGCCATTAATTTTTACCGAAACGGACATAACTCTCTCATTTTTCATCTGTTTTGAGTCACGTTTCTTCCTACATGATTGTAAATTAACATTCTATCATGTGAACTTGAAATCCAACATCCGAGTTAAGGAATTTCTTAACTTATACGTGTTCGGCTTATTATTCATCTACGAATTATTCGACCCGTTCATGCATTTATCAAAATAATCTATTGATTTGACCTCAACTTCATATGAACTTAATAATTAAACATTATATTACTTAAACAAACTAAGAAGTGATTATGGAAATCACTTACCTTGTGCTCGCCATGTTTATGCTAGTTTCTTTGCCTCCTCTTTGACCCGTTTGCTTCCCATGAGTTGGTCCATCTTGACATGGTTCTTATTCTTTCAAGCTATCATGTTTACAACATTGTTAGCATATATGCTTATACATAATAACATCCATTTCCAACACATGGGTCACATTGACTTTCACTAGTCCATTATAACATACACAAGTCCTATTTTAACAATTATTTCATTCCAATTCCATACAATTTAACATATCATCAAATCATGGCATGTTAGAACATACCCATTATACTATATACGCTTCACACTCATGTAGTAAGACACATACAACCACATTCACCTAGATTCCACGTATGTGCATAAACAACTTCCATTCATACTAGTATTTATGTAATCCTACATGTAGCATCATAATCCATGATTCGCCAACCTAAATCATCATTCGAATATTTCTTCTTCCTTGTACATTCACGTTCTTACAATTAATTATATAACCATATTTAGAAAGTTCGGCAACACATGGAGTCCATTGTATCATTTAAGCATAAGGTACCAATTTTAAAGCATACTACTACCACATGATACTAGCAAATCCAATCTTCTACATGAGTCATATCTAAAGCACACTTCTTATGTTAATTCACTATCCAACACACCATTATTACTTCCTATACACATTCATTCATTGTTTACATCCAATCTCATCCAATAATCTCACCTATGCATTTCATCAAACACTTGGTGTGAATGCCATCATTTAAGCATAGTTGAAACACCCATGATTCAAAAAGAAATATAATTTTAATAATGCGGAAGTAAGTCCCACAGGATAGTCATTTATATATATATATATATATATATATATATATATATATATATATATATATATATATATATATATATATATATATATATATATATTTAAAAAGGTTCACAAAGCTTAAAATATTACAACACGTTTTCATCAAATGTAGAAGGTAGATTGAACCTTTACAAAAGTATAAAAACATTGATTTCCTAATTATAAAGACCATGAGTACCAAAATAACATGAAATTTATGATTTTACAAAAACTTGGATCCATTCTTTCAATTCCGAGATCTTCATTCCAAAGTTATTACATGTGAGTGTTACCTATACATCTTATACATAATCAATGTTGTACATGATTAGTAATATTGTAAATGATCAAGACATTACCATTCAATATATATATATATAGCTCTTTTTTTTTTGATCGCTAAAAAAAATGAACAACTTAGTTGTTTCAACGCATTCCCAAGACATGAAATGATTTAAAAATCACATCACACTTTTTATGGTTAAAACACACTTTAAACAAGTCAAATTACCCAACACACTATATATGATCTTACAGATCAAAACACACTTTAAACGGGTCAAAATTACCCAAGCACACTATATACGATCATAAAGATCAAACACTTGAAGCGGGTCAAAATCTCCCAAACACACTATATACGATCATACACACTTGAAGCGGGTAAAAAAAATTACCCAAACACACTATATACGATCATAAAGATCAAAACACACTTGAAGCGGGTCAAAATTACCCAAACACACTATAAATGATCTTAAAGATCAAAACACACTTGAAGCGGGTTAAAATTACCCAAACACACTATAAATGATCTTAAAGATCAAAACACACTTGAAGCGGGTTAAAATTACCCAAACACACTATATATGATCTTAAAGATCAAAACACACTTTTAATTGAATAATACGATAATGCATATAAATAAATTGGAATCATGACATAAGTCAGTTTAATCATTCTGGTGAAAGTACATACCTTTGTCAATTAAAGACGATGATAGCGGTGCCCCTTTCTTATCTTCAATCTTAATCACTTGTGTTCCTGTTTATAAACCAATTTATTTACAATCATCATTCTTTGCACACATGTGTCATGGAATTAAGCATTCAGTTGTATCTTAGCATCCTCTAAAAAATATAAACATACTCATCTCTAATTAGTTCTTTTACACCAAACTTGATTTAATTTACCAACATGGTATTGTTTTAAGCTCATATTTTCGTGATTAACACAACAATCTGGTGTATTATAAAAATCCCTAAATTTAACAAAAGAATCCTAATCTATTAATTTCATTCTTTGTTAATTAATACACAAGTAATGAATTTCTTTTCCTTTAATATAATTAGTTTCTGTAAGTTTCATATTTAACTCTAACATAAATGTCTCTTTGAATTTAATACCTTACTCCCACATGCATCGACATATATGAAGTAACAGTTTAGGACTTGAGGATGATTTTAATCAAGTGGCAATAAATCTTTGAATTTGATATCAATCACACACTTAACATACAAGAATTAAAAGCATTAAATCAACATTACTAACTTACACACACATGCATCCACATTCATGAATTACAAGCCCTAAATCAAAATTGTGAACTTACAAATTAGTACCTGGAGATTTAACAATCAAGTGGGCATTGCTACTAATGTCTTTTTCATCAAGATTTCCATAATTGTTTTTAGAGATAAAAATCAACTCTCCTTCTTCCTTCTTGGTGTCGCATACAATACACACACACACACTTTACTCTGGAAGTTTTTCTTCTAATTTCCAGCAACAGTTTGACTCACATCCTTTTTACTAAACATAGAGACTACTTTGTCATATTTGGCCCTTCAAGTATATTAAACTTTTATTTTCTAAGTGTTCTAATATTTATGTTTATATAAGTTATCATGAGTATGTGTGTTTACTAATAATTCTATTTACCCCACAACTATATACATATATATATATATATATATATATATATATATATATATATATATATATATTAACAAGATAACAAAATTCGTTTTTTTTTTTAAAAAAAGGGATGTTACAAATACCTCCCCCTTAACAAGGTTTCGTCCCCGAAACCGGTCATGAAGAGAAGAGTTGTGGATAATAACTTCTCATTTCTTCTTCTGCTTCCCACGTTATATCTGATCCTTTGCGATGTTTCCATTGTATTAAAACTTGACTAATCTCTTTATTTCGTAGCCGTTTTACTTTTCTATCAAGGATGGCTATGGTTCCTCGACAAAATTTAATTTATCATCAACTTCAATATCTTCAAGTGGCACATGAGCGGATTCATCCGCTAAACATTTACGTAGATGAGAGACATGAAAAGTATTATGTAGCTTACTTAGCTCTCCAGGGAGTTCCAAACGATAAGCTACCTTACCTACGCGCGCAATTATTTTGAATGGTCCTATAAAACGTGGACTTAGTTTACCTCGTTTGCGAAAACGGATCACACCTTTCCATGGGGAGACTTTTAAAAGCACAAGATCCCCAACTTCAAATTCAATAGTAAGGAAATGAGACGACTCTTTCTTGAACTATATTATAAACAGACCTTCCCCTCCACACCAATCATGAGTTTTTCTCTATTCCTCTCATATATCGTCGTAACGCCCTTAATGCAAAAAAAAAAAAAAAAAAAGTCGGATTCTCTTTTTTAGATTCACTCTCTTCCTCTCCCTTATGCGTGGTTTAGCTAATTTAATAGCCTTCGGAGAAAAGCGACAAGTACCACTGGACAAGCAAATCACTTTTGGAATCACCTTGAAGGATCCTCTTACGGTGAAATGCCGGAATGATGTCTTTCGGGGCTCCATCCCTCTTGACTATATAGGTAGGGGCTTAGCTGCTCCTAGTCAGATAAAAGTTCTATGCTGGGGCTCTCGGCAACCCTGAACTACTAAAAACCTGGCCCTTTGATGTGCTTGCCCAGCCTCTTCCACTAGAAAGAGCTTCTTCTCTTAAGGCTTCTTGCCAGTAGTGAGAAAAACCTTGCTTATCTATCTTTAGAAAGAGGATAGATAAAAAGATTCTAAATGCAGAAGGGGATAAGAGAAAGAAAAGAAAAGGAGACTCATAGGGATAGAGGAAATGAGAGAATGGTTCCGTGAAAACAAGAAGCTTACTAAACATATTACACTCACTGGGAAGGGTTTGTACAACACTCGATACCTGCTCCCGCTTATTGATTAGGGTGAGCCACTCAAGTCCCTTGTCACTCGTCCCTCTTTTACGTTTACGAAAATACCGGGCTTTATGCTTTTTTCGGAAACTAAACTAAAGTCTGTGATAAGAAAGCGTTCTTAGTTCAGTTCGGTAGAACGTGGGTCTTTGGTCTTCGTCTCTTATCCGCGTATGATTTCTGTCGATCTTGAGCTGCCTTTAAACGGGCTCTAATTTGATCAATTCTTTCTGTTGTAGCCTGAACCACTTCTTTACTACCAAGTTCTCGCTGTCCAACTTCCCCCCAACAAACAGGCGTCCTACATTTTCTCCCCTAAAGCATTTCAAAAGGTGGCATTCCAATGCTTGAATGGTAACTGTTGTTGTAGGAGAATTCTGCTAAAGGAAGATATTTATCCCAACTTCCTCCGAAGTTAATAATATAAGCACGAAGCATATCTTCAAGAGTTTGAATAGTTCTCTCACTTTGCCCATCAGTTTGGATGTCACTCCTGACTTGAGAGCAAATCTCGTGCAAAATACAGACACTGGTTAATCAGTGTTTTCAAAGTATCAAGTGTATATTGTATCAGCCGTAGGAAGGCATGTAAGTTTAACAGGGAATTTGCTGCTAGGAAGCAGGTACGGTGGGATGCATAAGTCTTAAACAACATATAAGAGTCAAGATTCCTAAAACTATAGACTAGGGCAGGTATTCCTACTCATCCTAATTCCCTATAGTTATGGCTCTAATACCAGTCTGTCACACCCCAACTGATAGCGGAAACATCGGGGTGTGAGCACTAAGCGTCCAGATTGCTCATGAGATTTCATAACACTAGATGTTCAATAGTGTTGTGATTTAGGGTTGAACGACGTGTGAATCGTTAGATTTAGGGTTCTTCAGGAGGTGAATGTGTGAAATGTGAATAGGCATAGCATATATTTGGAGGTGAATGTGATTTTAGGGTAAATTAAGTAGAGTATATTTGTCACCATAAATACGGTAGCAAATTTGAAAGCATCTTGTGGAAAATTTTTAATTATTTGCTACTTATTTTATTCGGTATCAAAATTTGGTGGCAACTGCTGTTTTTTTGTAGTAGTGTAATATTTATTAAATAACTTATTTAGTAGTATATTTTCTAAATAAAGATTTAGCCTTTGAATTGTGGTAGTGACATGTGTCTAAATTTATTATCATCTATTAAGTAGTAGATTTTCTAAACAACCAACAAAAAGGTATATGAAAAATAAATGGCAAGCGGTTTACTGGGCACACAAGAAACCAAAACAAATGAGCAAAAGTAGAGTTTTGGTTTCCTTTGTAGTTCGTTTTTTTTATTTTTTTAATGGTTCATTGTTTATATATATATATATATATAGAGAGAAAGTATAATGTACAAAATCCCTAATCATACTTCACGTACGTGACAAGGAGAGTTGAACGCATGGCACGGATTAAGATTTCTCATTAAGGGCAAACTAGACATTTTTCATTCTTGAGGCAGGGTAATTCAGACATTTACTAACATCAAGAGAATAATGCGAGTTCGTTATCTCCTGCATCCCGGTAATTACAATTCGAATTAGTTTCAAATATTTTCTATTTTTCAAAGTATCAAATTAGCGGTTATAGGTGTGCGATTAGGGTTACGATCACTTATTGTTTGAAATGGATCCACAGAGCAGTAACGCACGAAACACAGATGATATTGAAATTGAAGATGCTGAAGTCCATGCCGTTCATGATGCTGCAGAGCATTTGAGGAATCCGACATCAGACAACCACGTTCTATTAGACGATCAGACCAGTAAGTTGTCAATTAATGGTTTTAATTTTCCAGAAATCAACGAAATTAACGTTGGCTGATGTTTTTTATTTGATCGTGCATCATTATTTGATAATTAGTTTTTTTAAAATGAATGTGTCATAAATCACGCATGTTTATAAGCTGTATAGTGTAGGAGACCTGTGTAATTCCACCAAGATGCGTTATTATTATAAAGCATACAGTATTGGCTGGTTTTTTTCTACCTGCGTTATTATTGAGGTTAACATGCATGATTTATTTTCTTTGCGTGATTTATTTTTTTATTTCCTAGATGAGTGACTGTGTGTCTTGTTTTAGAGCTCATGTTTTTTTTGTCATTTCAAAATGTGCAGATGAAAGATTGTATATTCCTGAGGTAGCTTCACATGTGTTCCCATTATAGGAATGGAATTCAGTTCCATAGAGCAAGTATATGTTTTTTATTAGACATATGCCAAGAAGGCAGGGTTCTCTGCGCGAAAAGAAGGTGAGCATCATAGTGGTGGTATTATCAAGACTAAATACTTTGTGTGTTCAAAGGAGGGGCATAAACCTCAGGCGATCCTTATTCGAAGTTGTCTAAGCCATATAAAAGTAGGAATAGACCGAGTATTCGAACCGGGTGTAAAGCACAAATCAAGCTTTGTTCGACGGATGGGGTGTTGTATAAGGTTGATAACATTTTTTAAAAAAATAAACTACTAGTTTTTTTAAATGTTCAAAATTTGTATGTTACATTTTTTTGAACATATATATTATGTAGCATGAAATTTTTAACATTTTTTTAAAATAAACTACTCGGCGTTTTTTTGTTTTTTCTTTTATAAAAATGTTCAAATATATGTATGTTACATTTTCTATTTTTTTAGAAAAAAATAAAAATGTCACATGGGGTTTTTACAAAGGTTTTTTGAGTTTTCTCAACTCAGGTGGGTTTTCGTCTTATCTTTCCCATATATATATATACACACATACATACTAGTAGGAAACCAGTGCGTTACGGCGGCGGCGACAATGTATTACACGGTACTCGTTTTCTATTAATTTATGAATTCTCTCGTGATATTTTGTATAGGGGTGTGATAAATACACCCAACGTATGGATTAATATATCAAATTAGTTAAACTTGGTAATGATTAAGTACTTTAATACATTATTTTATTCTAAAGTCAAAAGTAATAATTATGTTTTTTATTTTATTTTATTTTATAGTACTTTTATTACTTTTTTATATTTTGTTATACTATTATTAGTATTAATATCAATATTAATAAATAAATAATCAAGACACTTTGTTATTAACACGAAAGTGAAAAAGTTCATCATAAGTAAATAAATAACGAGTCTCTAATAAAAAAAAGTAAATGTGTAAACATTAAAAAAAGTAAATGTGGCACTTTGTTCAAAAATCTTCTAAAAATCTTCAAATAACATGTGATTTTAATAATTATAGTTGTATTTGATAAAAGAAATATGTTACTATATTTATTTTATTAACCCCTGAGATAAAGATTAAATTTGAACTCACGAACTCTTTCATGGCAGTTAAATCAACAACTTTGTTTTTATTAAAAACAAAGAAAATCTTATAGCAGGAAAGTATTTATTTATTTTTACCAATTAAATAGTACATTTTTGTTTTGATTAAAAAAATTTGTATGTCAAATATTTTTACGTGTTTCATTCAATGTATTGAAGATATCTTATAACTATTTAAATCAACAACTTTGTTTGATAAAAAAAATTTGTCTGTCAAAAATTTGTCTTGTAACTTTTTTTCCAAAGTAGATTTAATAAAAAAATATTTTAATATTCAAAAACTAAAATTTTAACTTTATATTTTATATTTTATATACCTCAAATCAATTCTTTTTAAAAGTAATACGTCTTTAAAATTGTATTTCAATTTTTATAAGACTTGTAGCAAAAAAAAAATTAATAATATAGGCTAATGATTGAATAATAAATAGTTATGTAATAATTAATGACTACTATTACCTTTTCTCTCTCCCGCTCACCCCTCTCTCTTTTGACCGTATCTCTCTTTCTCTCTCCTGCTCATACTTTTCATCCCCTTTAAAAGTTGACTTTTAGGTGTATTTAACACAATCCTTTGTATAATACTTCTGTTTGTTTTGTTATTTGTATCATCAATGATTTCTATTTATTCCATGTGCTTTACTGATCTCAAATTTACCTTCTTGGGTGGTAGATTCATTCTTGACGGCCCCCTTATTATCAATGAGGCTTGTTCATGGATTAGAAAGCGGAATAAGAAAGCTTTTCTCTTCAAAATTTACTTCGAAAAGGCTTATGACAATATCAATTGGGGTTTTGTGGTGGATATTTTCCGTCAAATGGGCTTTGGCCGGAGGTGGTGTTCTTGGTTGTGGGGTATCCTCGCGTCTGCTCGGGCGTCGGTTTTGGTGAACAGGGCTTCTACATTCGAATTTAAGTGCGGTAAAGGGATGAGGCATGGGGATCCTATCTCTCCTTTTTTATTCGTTGCAGTAATGGAGGCGTTGTCTTGTCTTCTCGAAAGAGCTAAGGAGGCGAGTATTTTTTTCTGGTATTCAGCTTTCTAACGGAGGACCTGTTCTCTCCCATTTATTCTTCACTGACGATGCGCTTATCATTGGGGAAGGGGAAGAGGATAATGCATTAAATATTGTTAGAATTTTAAGGTGCTTTCACGCCTGCTCAGGCTTGAGAATCAACTTGGGAAAGTCTTGCTTGTTCGGGTTAGGGGTTGATGTCGAGGAGGTGGGGAGCCTAGCGGATATTGCTGGTTGTAAGCAAGAATCTTTGCCTTTCAAGTATCTTGGGCTTAGGGCTGGGTCGAATATGAATCGCATTAATAATTGGGAGCCAGTTATTGAAATCTTCGAGGCTAGACTTGCTCTTTGGAAGTCCAATCTGCTGTCTATTGGAGGGAGAATGACTCTCATTCGTTCGGTTCTCGAAAGCTTGCCGTCTTATTATTTTTCACTGTACAAGGCTCCTGTTAAGGTGATAAAGGTTCTCGAGGGTATGATTAAAAAATTCCTTTAGGGAGGATCGGAGGAAGCCCAGAAAACACACTGGGTCGCTTGGGATAGAGTTACGATGCCTAAGAAAGCTGGAGGGTTGGGTTTAAGTAAGCTCAAAAATATTAATATAGTGCTTTTATGTAAGTGGGGATGGAGATTCAAGAAGGAGAATAACAACCTTTGGGTTAAAGTGGTGGAGGCAATACACGCCAACGGATCGGGTTGGTCGTTTCTTCCGTTGAAAAAGTCCCTTGGTGGAGTTTGGTCTAGTATTGTGTCTGTTTTTAATAGACTGTTTTTAATAGACCAATGGCTGGGCACTCTCAGTTTCGCAACTTCTTTAAGGGTTCAGTTGGGAACGGTGAGAATATCCTTTTCTGGCTAGATCCTTGGTTGAGGGATGTCCCGTTATTGGAAGTTTTCCCCAATTTATATCTGCTGGAGACTGTCAAGAATTGTTCGGTTAGGGACAGGTTAAGCGGCGATTGGTTGTGGAAGCATGACCCTATTTTGGACATTGAAAAAATCGAGCTGGAGGCTCTTAATGCGGAGGTAGCGGCTGTTTTGTTGTTGGATAAGCCGGATGAGTGGAAATGGTTGCCTGACCATTCGGGTGTATTATTCTCTGTTCATTCCGTTAAGAATCTTTTGGATGGTGACGAGGGAAATAATAACAAGTATGTGATTGATTGGTGCAAGTGGGTCCCAACAAACTGCAACGTTTTTATTTGGAGAGCGGAATTAAATCGCATCCCAACTGCCGATGCGTTACGGAAGAGGGGTATCCAGGTTGGCGATGGTTTATGTCCCTTGTGCAAGTCGGTTGACGAATCTGTGGATCACCTTTTCACGTCTTGTGTCGTGGCTGTTATTCTTTGGCAAAAGATCTCGCGGTGGTGCGGCTTGGCCCCTATCTTTGCTTTTTCTTTCAATGATCTGTTGGATGTTCACAAGCATAGGAGTATTAATGCTGGGATTAAGAGGGTGGTTCATGGCATAATGTTCATCTCTATTTGGAGTCTGTGGTTGGCCCGCAATAAAGTGGTTTTTTCGAATGCCGATGTAAAGGTTGATAGTATTTTTAGCGAGGTTAGATCGTTAGGCTTTTTATGGTTTAAACATAGAGGTAAGTGTAGCGTGGTCTCGTGGTCGGATTGGTGTAAATTTGTAAATATGTAGTGTGTTTGTTTTGATGCCTGTCCCGGTTTTCGAATTCAGGTGTTGTTTAATGAAGTTTTCCTTTAAAAAAAATTACCTTATTTTTAAGTTATTATCTTTATAACTAATGTTTTTTGTTCGAGTGCTTTAATTTGAGGATAACTTGCTTTTAAAGAGTTATTAGACGACCATAAGCCGCCTATTGAGAAGGTACATCTGTCATTCGTTTGGTAATTTGCCAAATTATATGAAACAAGTTGGTGTATAGTTTTTGTTAAGTAAAGGCTTATTAAATATAACGTATAGTTTTTGTTAAGTAAAGGCTTATTAAATATAACGCGTATTCTTAATCATTAAACACGCTAATCATTTGAAACAAGTGTAAGTGTTGAATATTTGAATTTTGATCCCTAAGGCTGTCCGGAGTGGTGCGGTAAAGTTGAGCGGCAAAGGGTTTTGCTGTGCGGCAACACCGCCGCCGACCCTTTTGTCGTGCGGTAATCAAAGATGAATCGGTGAGGGCTTGCCGCTGCGGTGAAGGGAGTGTATGAGAGAGAGATAGAGGGTAGTGTTGGGGGGGGGGTCCATTCCAATCTCAACCAATCACACCTTTTTTTTTTTTTTTTTTTAAGTTTACCACTTCACCAAGTGTCTAACCATTGTCAACACTTTTCAGCAAAGTTTAAACACTTTTCAGCAAAGTTTAAACACTTTTCATTGATTGACATGGTGCACTTTGATTAACCAATCCTTAGGGTAGGCGGTATGGTGGTGATTGAGTTAGGGTGTTTGAGTTTTCTCTAGCCAATGATATAAAGCCATGTCAACTCCCCACTTCACTCCCCATTTTCTACTCAAACACTAGGTATGGTTAAACACCCACTCAAACACCCGATTTCTCTCTCCCCTCTCCTACTTTGATTGGTTCTTCTCTCCTCTCTCTCTCCTCCATCACTCTTCTCCACCTTCGGTGACTATTCACTGATTTCTCTCCCTCTCTCCTACTCAAACACCCTAACTCAATCACCACGGTGTGCTTCACCAATCGATGAAAGGAGTCACCGAAGGCAAAATGGTGACCATACTGCCTACCCTTACACCCTAAGAACATCAAGAAAACACTAATGAACAATTAAGCAAACTCTAATTTCAGAAAAGTTATTATTATAAAAATATAATTAATGAAAACAATTTTTGTGTTAATTTTTATAACTTTGTTCATTCAAAAACTAATTTCATTCACCCCTAGTAGATGTATATAACATAATACAAGTAAAAAATATAAAAAAAATTGTATAAATTCTGTAAGTCACTTGCAACACCATTGCTAAAAAGATGGCCAAATTTCATACGCAGCGCTTACCTGAGGTCTTGATTTCCTATTCAACTAGTGGGAAACCCGCGCGTTGCGGCGGAGTCAACACTTCTCCCGTTTCTTTAAGACACCAACCCACGTTGATCCATTTCTTTGAAGTTGTCGACCCGTTTTGACCCGAAAACATAGGAGATGGAATTTAGTTGGCCCATTTTGACCTACTGAGGGAAAATATCTTACCCAAACCAACCCATATAATTTTAAAAGCAACCCAAACTGACTCACTTGGATTTGATCCTAATCCTTTAAGTAATATTGTTCATGTGCATCATCTACCAAGGCCAAGATTGAAGGTGAAAAACTTGCATGGTATGATAAAGTAGTTAAAACTTTTTGTACAAGAACAAGCAACATCCCAGTCAACATGACACCAAAACACTGTACCAATGTTGTTTAAAAAACTGCGGCAATGGTCTTGGGTCTGGATTAGAAGGTTCAACATCAATCCACATCACAGGCCCGAAAGAGAAAATAACTATGTGTTGTTACCCAACCAATCCAACTAAACAAACTGGAGCAATAGTAACAACCCAATCAAATATATACAATCAAGAATAATGTGGTATGCTTGAAGGCTTGATGCTATATAATATGCATTTGCATGACTGTAGGCAACACCAGAAAGACAGTGTTTAATAACTAATATCAATGGCTCTCAAATGACCTAAAATATCATAAACTTAATATCCAGTGTTTTACTACTGAATCAATTACCTATTCAAAAGATGAAACACATATTACACTAATCATATCATCTCAAAACCAAAACATCATGTCTGCAACTCAAAACAAACATCAAAAGTAACAACAAAATGAGAGTAAAAACTGAACAATTGCAATGATGATATGACAAGACAACCGAAATCAACACAACCTCCTAGCCTCTCTCTTGGACTCGAGGAAAGTAAGAACATCACCCTCTCGGACTGGTCCTCTCACGTTCCTCGTGATGAAACGGTTCTGGTCATCAAGAAACTTCACTTTCACCTGTGTAACCTGCCCTCTCGACCCAGTTCTGCCCATTACCTTCACCACAACTACGTGCTTGATCTGAGATTCCATCTTTGACCAGCTGAAATTCAATTCGTATATGCAACCATTAGATGAAAATAACATATGTATTAAAACAAAAGATGTAAACAAGGTGAGCTACTCGAGCTCAGCTCGGGTAAAAAAAACTCGAAACATCAAACAAGCTTGAGCCCATGCTTAACTAAAAGTTGTTTAGTAAACGAGCCAAAGTTTAGCTTGAAAAAAATACTTACAAGCCAAGCTCAAGCTTTAAATACAAAATATAAAACACAAAATATAAAACACAAAATACATTTGCTCCATCAACAAGTGGAACACGAAGAAAGCTGGACTTCAGAGACGCAATAGTACCAGACGTGATCCCTCTCAACTTGATAACATTCAAATGAGTATTGCGCTGTAATCAGGCGACTATAATTGTCCCAAACCCGCAAAAACTAAGAAAGCTAATTCCATAAACTGTAATCTAATTTTGCAATAAACAAACATTTTGGTCTACTTTTGGCCAGCTTGAACAGTTTCCTTAAGCTAGTTGCATAATTCGATTGACCCGTTAAGAGACAAGACCCGAACTGACCCATTTGTAAGTGAACTGGTTAAATTACCAATCATGAATTATGAATATATTAAGTTGACTTACCTGTGATATAGAAACACGCCTGAGACTCCATCTTCACCTCTGTTGACAGAAGAAGAGAAAAGTTACAACCACAAAACAAAGACTGTTGATTTTGAGCACTAAGTAAATCAAGTATATGACGAAACAATACACAGGTATATCACAGCAAGAAAAAATGAAAACAAAAAAGAACTGCTTATCCAATTACCCTATCCCTTCATGTTGGCCCGGGGATAACACTGTTGCATACTTTTTATGGCCACCTTCTCGTGATAAAAAAATCTGTAAGCATTAGTAAAATGATTCATTAAATAGCCAAAAATCATCTACTCAGAAGAACAAATCGACTTACATGCTACTAATGTTTTGTTATTAAATGTTCTATACAAGGCATAAGCATCACTTGGACAAATATTTTAACAAAATAGGACAACTATATAAGTAATGTATGATAAATTAAAGGCTGAGATTTACAGAGAAATGATTGGCCATCACAGGGGAAGCCTCACATGTACCCAGAAGGATTTGGAATTGCCGAAACTCTCCTCTAAAACCTCTAGTTATTTCGTCAAATGATATTATATACTTAAGTGAAATTATTTACGTATGCATTCCATTGAACACATTGTCTTCAAGTTTGGTATCAAAACCTAAAACACTCAAAAACAGAAAACTGTGATGGTAGGAATTTGTATTCTATAGTTCCAAAATATTACCCATTTAATATAGATAAAATTGTATCGATATCTCTATTGTAAGCTCGCAAAAGAAAAATCAGTTTCTAAGAATTAGCGATTGACACACCAAGAAAAACCATAGATTCCCAGCAACAATTTTTCGGCAACCACTTCGCGAACTCAAGAGTGACTGGAACCTGTCAAATGTAGCCGAAAATAGAGCATGCAGTGTGGTTCAGACTACTGTGTCTTAGCCGGCAGCGGTGTGGTTCCGGCTTTGATGGATGATCGCCTCAATAGTCATGTTCTCCATAACAAAACGAGCTGCAAAAGATAATGCATTTTCCATTATCTAGCTCTTTGTTATAAAACTGAACATAGTTAAAATCAAAATCTAATGATAATAAATGCACTAATCTTGTGATCAAAATGAGCGCACACAAAACTATTTGAAAACATATGATCTTTAACAGAGGTAACAAGATGAGCATGTTGCCCCACAGGCGAAACAGGCTTGAATTAAAGCGAATCACTTTGAGTATGCGATGGGCTGGGTTGACCCGTAAACACTCTTTCGTCCGTTTTATATACATGATTAATGCGTTAATTATGTGCTAACCAATGACTTATTCACCTTTTAGCTAAAGGTTTTAAGATAAAACACAACCCAAATTGACCCATTCAAAATGGGTCAAAACTGCCATACCAGAATGTGGATATCTGTAATTGCATGTAATATGAGGAAAAGTTACCTTGTGAAGATGGAACTTCACTTTATCAATGACAATAGTTATATCACTTGGCAAACATGCATTACAAAACCTGGTCCAAACAAACCAAAATTTTCAAATAAACATACCAATATAAAGAGGTATTTATATGTGCATTCAAATTGATCATTTTCGCCGATGACCCTCTGGTGCATTGGCAACCCCACAACCTTCCAATGTGGAGGTCAAGGGTTCGAGTCTCGCCTCTCTTGGAGCAAAATGCTCTGGGTTAAGCCAAGTGGGTCATCAGGCTACGGGTTTCCTCTGGAACAGTGGCGGGCCGGGTCACCAGCACCATCTGCGTTCGCAGGCTTGGGTGGCCTTTTGCCATTGGGTTTACGTGGATGATCAGGCTTTTGTTGGTCATTCAAAAAAAAAGAATTAAAAAATAATCATTGTGATTTACTTTAGGTAAACTAACTATATCCAAATTCCAACAAATTTCGCGAACCAAACATGCACTGTATCCTATGAATTCAGAAGAACATTTGGCAATTCATAAGATAAAGTAATGAATATGATCAACAACATAACTATTTGTAGCATTCAATTACATAATAAAAATATAAACTTTACCTATCATTGGCTTCAAGAAAGAACCATAAAGCTTTTCCAGCAGGTGCCATGGCTGATCTTCACTTTCCCAAACCAAAAACATCAAAATCTTGAAACTTTTAATTTCAAAATTCTCATTGGAACCACACCACCCACAAAAAATATAACAAACAAAACATAAACAATTAAGCAACTGAGTCATGAAACCGATCTGGGTCGGGTAAACCCGGATTTTAATTGGCGAGGTGCTCCAGTGGTTGCAGCCTGCGGGTGTAACAGGGTCGTTGTCACCGCACCTCTACCTCCACCGCTATTCTTTCTCCTTCCTTCTTCCGATCAAGCGTGAAAGTTTGTTGATTTGATGGGAGAATGGATTTGATGGAAGGGAGCAGTGGGAAAGCCGATGTGGGTTACAATTCAATAGCTTAGAGTTAAATGTGAAAATCAGGGGTGGTTGAAAACGAACGGCCTTCAGACGGTTATGGTGCTGATGCATTGGATTAATTGTACAATGAATTGGATGAAATAATGGTACAATGAATGAATTGTTGAATTAAATGTGATAAAAGTGTCAAGAAACAGAATTGTAGAACCGGAAAATACACTGAACTCAGGGGCAATTTTGGAAGAAATTGATGAAAATTAGAGAAAAAGGCATGACTGTTGGATTGCCATCTTAAAACTTTTAAGGAAATTACCTTTTTGTATATAGAAGATCTATTATATAGTATTATAGATATGTAGTACTGAACCCTATAAAAAAGCTAACATCAACAATAACTCTTATCTATGTAGATCCCCTACGATGTAACTAAAGTTGTATTAAGTAAAATAGTTGCTTATAACCAGATGTAAATGTTCAACCATTAAGTGTATATACAAACAGGTTAATCTCGTCCCTAATTAAAGTTGTATGTTACTTTAAAAATGAACTGAAATACTCATTCCGCTGTAAGTGTTCCCTTTTGACTATGAAGTGAGTGCATATGTCTATCGCTTGCGTCAATCACGTATCGTAGCTGAGCAAATGAAATAAGACAAGGTGGTATAATGTTCAAAGTATAACATACATTGAAAGATAGGTTCACACGGAACAACACCAAGCACATCCACACAGATGGAGTGCGTGGAATTAGGGTTTCTTGGCTGCGCATCCACACAAAGAGATTTAATCCGTAGATGAGTTGATCCGTACGCACAGGTCCATCCTCGTTAACTGTCCATCCGCACCTAGTAACTTGATCCGCACATGTTATAGTTGATTCGCACCTGCAGTCCATTCGCACAAGGTTATGCGCGGATCAGCAATTACTATATATGCGTGTGTTGTGTCTTTGTTTCATTTAGAACTTTGATGATAGAGTGGGGAAACTCTGCCAAGTTGTTGTCGTGGTATTGTAACGTTGATAAATCAATAGAAAACAACATTTAATTAGCTTGTTCTTGTCTAATCCACTCTCGCACTTGGATTCCGCATAAGATACGAGATCTACACAGTCAACGGTGTATCGGAATCGATCCTAACACGAACTCACAAGTGGTATCAGAGCGGGAGATTGATTGAAAGGATTGAAGACACAAGATTCAAGCTGAATTCATCCAAATTAGAGCTGATTTCATCCTATTGTACACATTCTTCTTCTACTCATTCTTTTTCATGTTTAAAACATGAATTGACATTGAATTCACGGTTCAAATTGGCTGAGTTTTGAACATATTGTGCGAAAATCAGTTTTAGTCAATCCTACAATGTTTCAGATCAAAATTCGAACAAATTCTTTGAAATTTTTTGAAAAAACATCAAATTGAAAACATGTGTTTGCTGAAAATGTACGCACGGATCTAGATTTGGGTGGGTTTGCACGAATCAACCAAAACAAGATTCATTAAGTCTGAGCTCAGTTCGCACGGATCAACAAGGAGTCCGTCCGCACGAATCAACCTAATTCCACATCCGCGCGAATTAGATTTTATAGTGTTTGATTGTTTCAAATTTGGTTTAAGTGTTTGTTAATTTGTTTGCAGGTGATAATAAAAGATTCAAACATCATGGAAGAGGAGCTCTACAATGAGTTTTACAACGCTTTTACATCCGAAACAACACCCACATCAAAGAACATATCGAATGCTATTTCCGAAAACTTGAAACATGAGAATACATACGGAAGTTATCAAAAACCACCTAAACTAATGAACATCGAAGATTATAACTGGTGGAAAGATAGGTTCGAAATTTGGGTGAAAGCATATGCTTATGATTGTTGGTCGATGTTACATTTTGGACATGTAGAACAAGTTAATGAGAAAAATGAAATAATCCCACTTAGATTATGCAAAGATGCTGATAAAGTAGAGTTCTCTAATGAACAAAAAATGATCACATAGTTACAACAATCGGTTAGAGAAGACATTCTCAGTTTACTACAACATGAAAAACGTCAAAATCTATGTGGGAAGCGCTGAAAGTGAAGGCTGAAGGTGGCAAGGAAATCAAGAAAAAACAAGATATCTTTGTTGAAGAAAGAATTTGACCTGTTTAGCTGCATGAAAGGAGAGATTGTCTGACAAATGATAGAACGTTTCTGTCATTTGAAAATCGAGCTAGAAAGATTTAAGAGTAAAAATGACAAAGAAGAGATCATCGACAAACAAACTGATTGAGGCATTACCTCATGTAGATGATTGGGAAAACTTTGTCATCATACTAAAAAACGACGCAAAGTTTGACGAGATCACCTTAGATAGTTTGATTGGAAAATTGGAAAGCCGTGAGCTGGATCTGAAAAGGCAAAACAAAATGATCAGTTCTACTTATCAGCTAAATGTAAATCTTTACAATCGTGGTAGTATTCTGAACAGTCAAGAACCAAAGATTGGTACAGCCTTTAGTGCTGAGAAATCCAGTGATTCATCAAAGAGCAGGTCTCCGAACTATGATTCTGGATATCATTCATCCTCTACATCAGATAAATCCAAACCAAATCTGGTTCAATGCAACATTGCCCTAAAATTGAAAGATTCTCCAAATATGTCAATGGATACAAAAATCTGTCAGATACAAATCAGATTTGGGTGAAGAGAGAGGAGGGTATGGCGATGGTGGTGGTGGGGAATGGTGACAACGGCTGTGGAGGTGGAGTTGAATCGGGGCACCCACCGACGTCGTGGTTGTCATCGATGTCATTTACCACCAACGATGAAAATTCAGATCTGTGTCGAAAAGAGTGGTTGGGGGAGGCGGATCGGGTTAGATCTGCTGGTTGTTGTTGAAGTCGAGTTAAATCGCCGAATAGTCATGTGGCGGCGGTTCTGGGTCAGAAAGAGCGGTTGCTGGATGTAGCGGTGGTGTCGTCTTTTCAGTTTGTTTTGTTTGGGGGTTTGGAGTTGTGGTGGTGGGCGATGGATAGAGAGGGTGTAGGTTAGTGAGGGTGGGTGGTAGAAAGCGGTGGTACAAGGCGGTGCTTGTGGGTGGTAGATGGTGGTGGCAGGTTGTGTTTTTAAAGAGTGAATGATATATATATATATATAGAGAGAGGTGTGGGAGAGTGACTGAATGGAGAAATAAAGTTTTATAAATATATATTGAAAGGGTGAAAAGACAAATTTGCCCTCATGTGGGGTCTATGTGATCAGATTTAAAAAAAAATATATAAATAAATGGGTTTGCATTAAAGGACACGTGCAGGATTTTGAAACACTAAGAACGAAACTCATCAATTTTTAAGGTAAAAGAAATCGCCTGAAATTTGGAACAAACATAAAGGACAAAACTTGTAATTTACTCTAATTTAAAGTATAAGCGGTGGAGTTTTTACTTGGAAAAAATAGTATTCTATAATGTATATTGTTGACTTTCAGATTGTGTTTTAATATGTATAATAACTAGGTGTTGCCCCGCCCGCATTGCGGGGCACTAAGCCAAATATTTCTCTTTCATATACGTCTGTGTTTCGGTTACTTGTATATACTACTCATAACACGATCTCAAAAAACATTACATCGAGACAACCAATTAAAATAAAACACTATCAATACTTTTGCAAAAAAAAAAAAAAAAAAACCTAAAACGATGGAAATACTATAATTTTTAACTGGGGCAAAATTGTAATTTTTCAGGACAAATGAGTGTGTGCCACGCAACCGCCTGACACGAATAAAAATTACACCGAGTCAGTAATTAAAACAAAACACTACCATAGATTTGTCAAAAAAAAAACTAAAACGAAAGCATGACTGTAATTTTACACTGGGGCAAAATCGTAATTTGACAAAAAAAAAACAAAAACAATGACAAACCTGTAAATTTGAAACCGAGGGCAAAATCGTAATTAGGATGGAGAGAAAAAAAACAAAACTAATTGCAAAACTGTAAATTTAAACGGGGCAAAATCGTAAATTGGCTGGACCAATGGGGAAGTGACAGACAGCTGTGTGAACAAAATCATAATTTTTGAAATGGGAACAAAATCATAATTTTGAACAGAGGGCAAAATCGTAATTATATTTTGAACTGGGTGCGAAATCATAATTTTAAACTGAGCGCAAAGTCATAATTTTGAGCTACGGGGAAAAACATTATTTTATTTTGAACTGTCGGCAAAACACGTAATTTTGAGTTGAGGGCAAAATCGTAATGAGCTAGGGGAAAACATACTTTTGTTTTGAGCTGGGGGCAAAAATGTAATTTTAAACAGAGGGTGAAACCGTAATTTTAAGCTAGTATTAAAATTAAAAACGACTTTTTGAAATGAGGGCAAAATCGTAATTTTGAGCAAGGGGCAAAATCGTAATTTTGAGCCAGGGGCAAAAATATAATTTTATTTTAAACTGTGAGTAAAAACGTAATTTTAAATAAAGGTCAAAATCGTAATTTTAAACTAAGAATAAAATTAAATTAAAAATAGGTTGGTGTAATAAGGAAGTGCCAGAGAAACTATCTAGCACTATTCCCTCAACTTGAAAATGTATATGTAGTAAATGTTTGGTTAAGAAGTTGTAGAATGTGTCGTATCATAATTCATAAATGCGTATTTGTATTTTTCTAAACGACAACTCACATTGAATCCTAACTCTTTAAAAACTCAAAAGTATTATTTAACACCTTGGTATTTGGTATTGGTATATTGCTAGACTAAAGAATCTTTTATTCATGTAAGTGCTTGGTAGTTGGTATTGCTAGACTAAAGAATCTTTTATTCATGTAACTGAAAACTGAAAGTTCAAAAAGAAAAAAATAACATGAATATTCTTGACTTTTCTCATAGCTTTTTAAAAATATATGTATCTGTTTGAAGATATGTACCAGGTTAATCTTAATAATTAATTATTAAAATGAAATAGATCGATTAAAGGAATCAAAATGAACGCTATAAAGACTACGAAGTGATCAATTTGAATTAGAACTCTGTAAAGACAACGCAATAACGATACGGATTGCATTCCCATCAGGCACATGGAAATTCTAGAAATAACCAATGAAGACTATTTTTCTCATAAGAGATGTAAACATCATATCCATGTAAACATGTGGTGTCACTATGGTTTACTTGTCGACATCTTGTTTATCATAAAATTGTTCGGATGGCCCTCATTCGTCACTCGGAGATAAAGGATGATCCTTAGACCATCACGATGAAAGGTGATAATTAAATTCACCCATAAATACATCTAGTCAGCCACAGGAGGTTGTCGATTTCTGTTGATCAAGGGCATTGTGAAGTAGAACAAGCATACGGGGAGGAAGTCTTGATTATACAGTGGTGAAAAGGTTTAGAGAAGTCAGTTGGTTCAAAGGGACCATGTGGTTACTACTATTGAAAAGTCCAAGGATATCAAGATGCTCTCCTATGATCAATTCGTAGGATCCTTGAAGTTTCACGAGGCACAAGTTCACCAAAACACGAAAACTATAGATCAACTCATGGGATCCTTGCAGGGTTGATATGTACATCTAGATTCACAGGTATAAATGAAACAAGAACGAGCCTACAATTTATGTAAAAAGGATAGACCCAATAGATTTAACCATTGTGTGCTTGTATATCACTGATATCATTTACACGAGGTCGCCAAATTTAATGATTCTTGAAATCAAGGAGAATATGCAAAGTGAGATTTAAAATTTAGGAAGGTTACATTCATTTCTTGGATTAGGAGAATGATGATGATAGATAGAGGGAAATGATGGTGAAGAGAGAACTAATGGAACAAAGTTTTGTAGGGGACTAGGGGCTTAATTGGTTTATTATTGGATTTGTAGGTTTTGATAGCTAGTGGATGAGATTTGAAGATATAGGAAGATGATAGTGGAAAGTTTGGATGAAAAGTCAAAGTCACTTGGTCGTGTACACCAAGTAACCATACATGACCGTGTACATCTTATTCAAATCCTTATTTAAGGATCCGGATTTTTAGGATCCTAACGTCCATGTACACCTGAATAACCATATACGATCGTGCACAGGCCAAGACATAATTGTACACCTGAACCGTGCACGATTGTTAAGGGAGGATTTTCCAATCCTAAGGATCACGGATCCCCAAGTACTGTCAGGATCACGGATCCTCAATTCTGTTTGAATTAAGGATCCTCAGAAGGTGTTGCAGGATCAGGATCCAGGATCCTCATTGTTATCCTTACACTAACGGTTGTCTACATTGTATGTGAGCTTGTTTTGCAGGAGTATGTGCATGGTCCAAGTCTTACCGATATTCTTGGAGAATATGCCCTCAATATTCCGCACGTGCTTGGCCCTTGTGAACGTTATGGAGATCGTGGGAAGCTTGCGCATTTAGCGGATAGTTAATTATCTAGTTATTTCTAAATTTAAAAGGAGATAACAAGTTTAGATTAGAACATTCGGCTAAGTTAGCTAACACACAAACACACTTGCAAGCTCTCGGCAATACTTTGGCGATTTCATACATATTTGCACAATAGTGAACCTTGTAACAAGCTGGTTATTATCCCGAGTTGTAATAACCATTTGTTTAAATATAGTTGGTGATCGGTAGTTTCCATCACCCGAGGTTTCTTATGCTGGAGATCAACTCTTGATCAAGGGCTTTTTCCTCGTATAAATCCTTGTGTCACCTGTTCATTTGATTTGCAAGTTGTTCATACAAATGTTCATTGATTCAAGCATCACACCTCACAACAAAAGATTCGGTTGCATTATCCTTGCTTGATTTTTGACCAAAACAGTTTGGCGCCCACCGTGGGGCAATTGGTGCTTCATTCCTAAGAAATTTTTGTCTTTGTGATCATTTCGGTTCATTACAACTAAGCAGATGGCTTCTTCAGCAAAGAGCACTTCAAGTTCAATGCCGACAATCACTTCTTCACAGGGCGTTCCACCTTTGCCTCGAGCACCTTTTGGATCTCAGAAGAATGCTGAGAATGCTGCGAAGAGTCAGAGCCCCATTTTCCCAAAACCACCATCTTCTTCTGTTTCTTCTAATCCTACTAACAGTGATCTTTTTACTTTGATTTTGCAGATGAGGGATCACATACAAGAGCAGGACAGAACCAACGAAAGGATCCTCCGGGAGATTGGTGACATTAAGAAACAGAAGAAGTCAGTGGAGGATCACTCTCCATTGATGCCCAGATCGCTGAATTTCGACACTCCAGTCATAACCTCCCAGCATTCTGCAGCTCCGGATGTCCAATACCTGGGTGGATTAACAGGAATGCGTTCTGGATCGTCGGCAATGACTCAAGCTCTAGGATCCTACTTTCAACCTTTAGGATCCTCTGTTCAGCATCAGGGATCCTTCTTCCAGCATCAGGGATCCTTCACCAGTTCAGGAGGGTACATGGGGACACAGCCATTTCAAGGATCCTCTCATGTTCAAGGATCCTCTCAGGTTCAAGGATCCTCTCAGGTTCAAGGATTCTCTCAGGTTCAAGGATCCTCCTTTCAGCCTCAAGGATCCTCATCGTAGGTTTTCGGATCCATGGATTATCCTCCAAGACCCCCATTTACAACACATCAAGGATCCAACATCTTTCAGGATCAAGCCTGAAGAAATGTGCAACCTGGAAGTTCAGATGTTCATCAAGGAGACTTCATACCAATGCAGACCATTGCTTCTCCTGGTCCCTCAATTATACCAGAATCCCGCCAATATGGATTCACATCCGGAATTCCAAACTTGAATCCTCCAGGGGGTAACACTTTGAATAATTATTATACTGCTAACCATGGCTTCATGCAGGATACAGGTATCAACCAGGCTATGGCTAGGGAACTACAGAAACTGAAGGATATGATATCCAGTGTACCAGGAGTGGTTAAACCCATTCCTGAAATTCTAGATGGAAGCCATAAGTGTTAGGGCTGGATTTTTATAACACATGATCCTTACATGTGATCCTAACCAGTGATCCTTGTTTCTTTGGCAGATAGTGATCCTCAGCAGAGTTCCAGGATCAGGATCACGGACCATCATAGGGATCCTCATGCTAACAGTTGTTTTCATTGAATTTAATGTTATCTTGCAGGAATGTCTAGCAGGATCCGCTCTTAGCATCGCAAACAAGGGACGCATCCTTACAACTTTGGCATATGCTTAATCAGAGATGAACGTTGTAGAGGATATGGAAACTCGGCATGACTTAAGGGCGATAATTTAGGCTAGATTTACTTTTATTTCTAAAGGGGGTAATGAGCTGATTGTTAGTCTATTTACCTAAAATAGGTCACTCACACTTGTATATATAACACTCTTCCCCATTCGGAAGACACACAACACATTTCTCACACGCTTAGACACTCGATACTGTAGTGATCCTTGTACTCAGCTCATTATCATCCGAAGTTGTAACCATTTTTTGTTATATTGAAGTTTGGTGATCGGTAGTTGCCATCACCCGAGGTTTTTTATGCCGGAGATCATACATTGATCAAGGGCTTTTTCCTCGTATAAATCCTTGTGTCACTTGCATATTTCTTACCAAAGTGATCCTTTACTTTTTCAACAAACCAAGCATCATTCCCCGTTTACTTAGAGTTTGGTTGCATTATCCTTGTGTGATTTTTGACCAAAACAGTTTGGCGCCCACCGTGGGGCAATTGGTGCTTCATTCATAAGAAAACTTTCTGTTCGAAATCATTTCAAAGAGTTACATGGCTTCATCATTGAAGAATACATCCACGGCGATGTCTGCAGTCACCTCGTCTCAGAACACTCTGCCTTTGCCAACACCACCGGCGGGATCTCAGAAAAATGCTGAGAAGAGACCAACTCCTACTTTCTCTAAACCTCCATCTTCTTCTGTTATGAATTCTTCTGCTCCCAGTACTAGTGATGTATTTACTTTGATTTTGCAGATGAAGGATCGTATGCAGCGGCATGATGAAACTAATGACAGGATCCTTAAGGAAATCGGAGATCTCAAAAGACAAAAGAAAGCGGCAGAGGATCATTCCCCACTGGTGCCCAAATCTTTGAGTTTTGATACTCCGATGATCACTTCTCAGCCATCAGGAGTCCCAGATGTTCAAATTGTGGGAGGATCAAAAGGATTGCACCTCGGATCGGCAATAATGACTCAGGCATCAGGCTCACATTTTCAGCCGGCAGGATCCTATCCTCAGCATATGGGATCCTTCATGAATTCAGGAGCCTATCCGGGAGCACAGCAGTTTCAAGGATCCTACTTTGTTCCAGGATCATCCCAGGTTCAAGGATCCTCCTTTGTTCCAGGATCATCCCAGGTTCAAGGATCCTTCTTTGTTCCAGGATCATCCCAGGTTCAAGGATCCTCCTTTGTTCTGGGATCGTCTCAGATACCAGGATCCTCCCAGATGCCAGGATCCCTAAAGAGTTTGCAAACAGGAAATCTAGATGTCCATCAAGGGGATTTCATTCCAATGCAGACCATTGCCTCCACTGGTCCCTCCATCATCCCAGAATCCCAGCCATATGGATTCACACCCAGTATTCCTAACTTGAACCCAATGGGAGGTAACACCTTAAATAATTATCTTACCACTAACCATGGATTCGTGCAGGATACAGGTATCAATCATGCTATGGCCAGGGAGTTGCAGAAGCTGAAGGATATGATCTCAAGTGTTCCAGGGGTAGTCAAGCCTATCCCGGAGATTGCAGATGGAAGCCATAAGGTATCTCGTTTTGCACCACCAATTTGTGATGCAGAGGTACCCAAAAGGTTCCATATCCCTACTATGAAGCTGTATGATGGTACAACGGATCCTGAGGAGCACATAACACAATACAGGGAGAGGATGGAGATCAATCCAATCCCAGAAAAGTTAAAGGAAGCATGCCTATGTAAAGGATTTGGATCCACTCTTACTGGATCAGCTCTTAAATGGCTGCTAAGTCTTCCCCCTTACTCCATCACTTCATTTGCTAATTTAGTTAATTTGTTCAATAATCAATTCTCTTGTAGTAGAAAATTTGAAAGATTAACTAGTGATTTATATAGGGTAACTCAAAGTCATAATGAATCATTAAGGGATTATATAACTAAATTCAGTAAAGAATCCTTGGACATTCCCAACTTGGATATGGCCACGGCTGTTGAGGCCTTCAAAATGGGACTGCTTAAGGATTCATTGTTCTATGATGATCTTGTTATGACACCGTGCAGGAACCTAGATGAAGTAAGAACTCGGGCACTCAGGTTCATCCGGTTAGAGGATGACAAGAGGATCCAAGAGAGACAAGTAGGATCCTCAAAACAGGAGAAGCAAGGATCCTCCTTCAAGAGCAATAAATTCAAATCCTACCATAGAAATGACAACCAGAACGTGCATGCAGTTGACCAAGAAGAGGATGTTGAGGATTATCCTCCGATTTCTGAATATTGTTTTTCTGTTGACAATCATGAACTGATCCTTGCAATGCAGAATCTAGGAGAAAAAGCCAGGTGGCCCAGAAAGAATGATAAACCATCCGGGACTAAAGACAAGTCAAAGTGGTGTGCATACCTCGAGGATTTCGGGCATCTAACTGAAGAGTGCATCGCATTAAGAAAGGAAATTGGATATCTGCTAAGCAAGGGGCATCTAAAAGAGTTGTTGGGAAGAAAAAAGCAAAGGACTCAGGATCCTGAAAGGATCCCTGAAAAGGCTCCAGCCCCTCCGGCGAATGCACAAGTGATCAACTTTATTTCCGGAGGATCAGACATCTGTGGTACATCCTTCTCAGCGGCTAAAAGGCATGCAAAGGAAGCAAAAATGGATAATGGAGAAAAACCTATCCGAACATCAAGTATCTCGGAAGGAAATATGATAACATTTGATGAGGATGACCGCATTAACATCCAGGATCCTCATCATGATAGTTTAGTTATTACTCTATTTATTTCTAACCATTTTGTTCGCAGGATCCTTATCGACGGAGGAAGCTTAGTAAACATTATCCAGCTTGATGTTCTAAAGAAAATGGGTATCCCGGAATCAGACATCACACCAAGATCCTCCGTGCTTGTGGGATTCAGTGGAGAAACTAAGAAAACTCTGGGGGACATCAAACTCCCAATCTACGTGGAAGGATTACATAATTATCAAAAATTTTGTGTTATTGACTGTTTATCTTGTTGTAATGTTATCCTTGGCAGGCCCTGGATACATGATATGAAAGCAGTCCCATCCACCTACCATCAATGTGTGAAACTCCCTAGCCCATGGGGGATAATCAAGATCGACAGTGATCAGCAGGAGGCCAAGGATTGTTATACCTCATCCATGAAACCAACCTCGAAGCCAAGGGAGCAATAGCAATTACAGTATCCTCCAAGGAATGTCTTGGAGGCAAGGGAACAGGATGTGGACGAAATCCTTCTGGATCCTAATGATCCTGAATCAAAAATCTATATCGGATCAGGGATCCTTGGCAAGATGAAAGAAGACATAATATCCTTCCTCAAAAGAAGAAAATCTACCTTTGCATGGAAACATGAAGATATGACAGGTATATCTAAGGATATTATCACTCATAAACTTGGCATTGACAGGTCGATCAAACCAATCCACCAAAAGAGGAGGAAGTTTGCACCAGAAAGGAATGCCATTATCCAGGAAGAAGTAGAAAGACTACTTCGAGCAGGTATGATCAGAGAGGTAAAATATCCAAAATGGTTAGCCAATGTGGTTGTTGTTCAAAAGAAAAACGGAAAGTGGAGGGTATGTGTCGATTTCACTGATCTGAATAAGGCATGTCCCAAGGATCCTTTCCCATTACCCCACATTGACTCCATGGTGGATGCAACGGCGGGACATGAACTGTTAACCTTTATGGATGCATCATCTGGATTCCAACAAATTCAGATGGAGCCATCTGACCAAGAGGATACGGCCTTTATGACCCCAACCGGTTTATATTGCTATATTGCTATGCCTTTTGGACTAAGAAATGCAGGTGCAACATATCAAAGGCTGGTGAATATGATGTTCAAAGATCAAATTGGACAGACTATGGAAGTGTACATAGACGATATGGTAGTAAAATCAAAGAAAGCTGAGGATCACCTAAGGGACTTGGAGGAAGCATTTGATATCCTTGATAATTATAACATGAAGCTTAATCCTTCGAAATGTCACTTTGGTGTTAAAGCAGGTAAATTTCTAGGATATATGGTAACTCAGAGGGGCATTGAAGCAAGCCCGGAACAAATTAAAGCATTGGTGAATATCAAATCCCCTGCCAATGCTAAGGATGTGCAAAGGCTAACAGGCAGGATAGCAGCTCTAAACAGGTTCATATCAAAATCCTCAGAAAGATGTAAAGAATTTTATGATATCCTAAGGAAAAACAAGAGATTTGAATGGACTGAAAAGCACGAGAATGCTTTGAAAGCCCTCAAAGAATATATGTCCTCAGCCCCAGCATTAATGAAACCCGGAAAAGGAGATGTGTTATCCTTATATCTGGCGGTATCCTCAACCGCTGTAAGTGCAGTCCTTGTTAAGGATCACGAAGGTACACAACATCCTATCTACTATGTAAGTAAGAGTTTACTTGATGCCGAATCCAGGTACTCACACCTTGAAAAACTTATTCTTGCATTAATTATGGCATCTACTAAGCTAAGACATTATTTTGAAACCCATACTATTTTTGTTAGAACTAATTTTCCAATCAAGAATGTCCTCAGGAAACCAGAGATGTCCGGAAGGATGGCTAAGTGGGCAGTAAAGCTTAGTGCCCATGATATAAGATATGAGCCTAGAACAGCCATTAAACCCCAAGCACTAGCAGACTTTGTGGCTGATTTCAGTAGTGATCTACAAAAGGAAGCAGAATTGGAGGTCCAACAGCTAGATGAAACCAAGGATCCTTGGATACTACACACTGATGGATCCTCAAATATCAAAGGCACAGGACTCGGCATACTACTAAAATCGCCACAGGGGGACATAATACCCCACTCCATAGCTTGTGAGTTCCAAGCAACTAACAATGAGGCTGAATATGAAGCCTTAATTGCTGGCTTGCAAATTGCTAAGGATATGGGGATCAGATATCTTAAAGTATACGTAGACTCATTACTGATCACTAATCACTTTAATGGATCCTATGCTGTTAAAGGAGAAAAACTAACCAAATATTTAGAGATAGTCAAAGAATTGGCACTCTCTTTTGTTTCTTTCAGTTTAACACAGGTACCAAGGGAGGAAAATACAGAAGCTGATGCATTGGCCAATCTAGGATCATCCTTGAAGATCCCAGAGGATATAAGTATCCCCATCATCCATATCCTGGCTCCTGCTATTGAAAATCAGGTGGCCATGGAAATAGAAGAGGATACTGTAATGATCCCTAGTGAAGAAACTCAATATTATTCAAGATCATGGATCTCACCAATCATGAGATACAACACGGGGAGATTCCTATGGGAGAAAATCCTAGAGCTTTCAGGATTAAGGTATCTCAATTCACAATTAAGGTATCTCAATTCACAATCTTAAATAATGTATTATATAAGCGATCTCTTGCAGGACCATATTTAAGATGTATCGAGGATCCCGAAATTCAAGAAGTGTTGAGAGACTTCCATGAAGGAGATTGTGGAAACTACACTGGGGGCAGGGCATTGTTCTCAAGGATCCTTAGAACAGGATACTACTGGCCAACTATGAAAAGGGATGCTGTAGAATATGCTAAGAAGTGTGATCCTTGTCAAAGACACAGCAATATCCTTCATCAGCCAGCTGAATTTCTACATCCTATACCATCCTCTTGGCCATTCATGAGATGGGGAATGGATATAGTTGGCAAGCTCCCTAAAGCACCCGGTGGAAAAGTATTTATGCTTGCCATGACCGACTACTTCTCCAAGTGGACAGAAGCTGAAGCTTTTGCTCAAGTCAGAGAAAAGGAAGTTATATCCTTTATTAAGAGAAACATTATAACCAGATTTGGCATTCCCTCTGAAATTGTATGTGATAATGGTTCCCAATTCATTGGGAGCAGAACCACTAACTTTTGTGACAGTTGGGGAATTAAGATGATAACATCAACACCAGTCCATCCACAAGCCAATGGTCAAGCAGAATCATCCAACAAGATCATCATCAACAACTTGAAGAAGAAATTAGGATCCAAGAAGGGGAAATGGGCAGAGGAATTGCCTTATGTGCTGTGGGCTGATAGGACAACTCCCAAGAATGCCACTGGTCAAACACCCTTCTCTTTAGTATTTGGGGCAGAAGCAGTGATCCCAACAGAAATGGTGGTTCCAACTGCTAGAACAAGTACTCGTGATCCTGAAGAGAATGCTGCAAACTTAGCTCAAGACTTGGATACTATTGAGGAAATCAGGGATCTGGCTAGGATAAGGATGGCAAGCTACCAACAAAGAATGGCTGGTGCTTACAACAAAAACGTCAGGATAAGGAAGTTCCAAGTCGGGGATATGGTGTTGACAAAAGCATTCCAAAATACCATCAATCCTGCTGATGGGAAATTGGCACCAAAATGGGAAGGCCCTTACTTGATTGAAGCCGAAGCAGGAAAGGGGGCATACAAATTGCTAACCATGGAAGGAAATTTGTTACCAAGAGCCTGGAATGCTATTCACTTAAAGAAATATTTCATGTGAACAGGATCCTTCAAGCATATGATCCTTACATTGGAAGCATCCTCGAAGGATCCCGGCGACATCAGTGATCCTTACTCTGGTAAAGTCCTTATCTCAAAACTTTTCCATTTTCTTATTTTTACCTAAGGATAAGGATCACGTATCCTTCATCCTTCTCTCACGAGAATTTGAGTTCTGATAGTCCAGGTATCCTCAGCATATTATCGATAGTCTTCAAAAGCATCTCAGATCCTTGGGTTCAACCCCAGTTATCCTTGGGCTTGTCCCCAGTTTTCGACTGTAGCGCACGATGATCCTGGTATAGTTCACGTCTTTGGGACCTGTACCCACTTTAGGGGCTGACAACCTCATCGTACTGGCTATATCTAGGATCCTACGTATAATGGTAGACGTACCATACATCCGTTCCTAAGGTTTCTAATGTTTTCACGTTAGCTAAGGTTTTGACATTTTCATGTCACCAAGTTTGGATAGTCGCCAGTAAGGGCCATACTCCAGTTTACATACGATCCTTGGGCTTGTCCCCAGTTATCCTTCGGGCTTGTCCCCAGTTATCCTTTGGGCTTGTCCCCAGTGATCCTTTGGGATCATCCCCAGTTATCCTTTGGGCTTGTCCCCAGTTACTAACTTATCTTTTATATTGGCCTAGTCCCAAGTTATGTCCTACTTTCCAGGTTTTCGAAGACTAAACTTTTAAGGATCCTTAATCCTTGTTATCCTATTTCACTTACGATTACCCTGATCAAAGGATAGGATCCTAACTTGGATTCTCAGGTATGATCCTTGACTATACTCATTATTCTGAACAACCTTTACACTTTGACAACTAAGCCTATGATCCTTGAAATAGACTACCTTGAAAATTTTCGATTACAGGATATTTGATCTAGGATCATATCCTAAATTTCTTAGACATGATTTGCTCAACTTTTGTTACTCTAACAAACATGTTTCTAAAACAATTGGAAAATAAGAGGATAAATAAAGGATAACAAAACAAGATAAGCCAGAAAGATTAGAGTTATTTTATTAACAAAGCCCTTTCAAAAGTTGTCAAAATTGCCAACCCACGTTTCTACCAGCAAAACGTGGCCCGTCCACATGGGTTGGCAAAGGGTGTCCATTGTTTATGCGGTCATAGCAGGTGCAGGAAAGTAAAAGCGGCAGGATCACAAAGGCTTCATCCCCCAAACAGAGGATCCCTCCACCATTTGCAATCCTACCTATTGTCCAAAGGATCCAGGATCCTCAATCCTAAAACTATTGTTTAAGTTACAGACCATCATTGTTTAAAACATCACAACCACAAAAAACCACTACCAAATTTTAAAAAATTGGGCTCCGGCTATGTCTAGAAATTTCCATCATTGCCCAATCCTGCAGCTCAAACCTTCGCTGCACCATCACCACCAGCTCCACTTGCTTCCCCCTGATCCTTGCCAGCATCACCACCTTCAAGCATTGGGATCTCCTCAGCTTCATCATCATCCTCCAGCTCTGCCAACCTTGCCTTCCAGCCCTCCACATCCCATGTGCTCTTGTCATAGGCAGGATCCTGAGCCTCCGCAGCCATCTGCAATTGGATCTTATACATAGCTATTGCGGCAGAGACCTTGGCATCCTGGGTGATCTCCTGCTTCTCACAATCCATGTTGATCAGCATTTGAGCAGCTTCATCCTTGGTAGCCCGGAGTTCCTTCTCAAGATCAGCTATCTTGAGATCCTTCAGCACGCCCATTTGTTGGAGGTCGGCGATTTGGCGGTCCTAATCCTCAACATGGCCAAGGTAGGTCTCTATTTCAGCAAGTTTCTGCAGAAAGGGAAAGAGGTAAGTTCAGGACCAGGTGATCCTCAAACAAGCAGGATATACGAGCAGAATACACAAGCAAGAGCAATGATCCTTACTTCATTAACATAATCAAGAAACTGTTGGCGGAGCATGGGAAATCCTTGAAGATCCTCAGAAGCCTTTCTCTTCTTTCCCTTACCCCTAATGGGTGCTTTAGGGGCTGAAGCAGATGGACTAGCAGCAGGGTTCTTCTTCCTTGTAGACTTGACGTTAGCAAGATCATCAATACCAAACTTGGAGGCAGACTTGACAGATTTCCTAGCGCCTACACAATCAAAATAAGATAAGAACTCTAACTAATTTAAAAATCTTACATAGAACTACTTTTTAAATGAGGATACTTACTTGACATTGTGGCAGATGCGGAGGATACTTCCTGTGAATCTTGAATGGCAACTTGAAAACTTCTGGTCTCAGGATCAAGCTTTTTGAAGGCTAGAACTCTCTCTCTTGCAGCAGGAGTCAACTTGAGATGAGCAACAGATATGGCTGCACAAAAAACAGAATATTAGTGATCCTCGCCTTAAGGAACAAGTCTGATGGTGATCCTTCCAGGATCCTCTATCCTACCATGAGTAGCCCACTCCTTGGGCAGATCCTTCCCATTAGGGATGGTATCCATCCTAACAAAGAAGAATCGTCGCTTCTAATTCATGTCATTTTTGGTGACCTTAAGAACAGGGTGATCCTCTCTGGCTTTCCGTTTGAGCAAATATCGACAGGATCCAAACGTTGTGAGATCATACAGCTCAGCCAGCTCCGCCATCCCTAAGTCAATCCCCTCCTGCTCAATGATCCTTTCATGGGTATACAAAACCCTCCAGATCATCGGCATGGCTTGGATGTAAGATATGCCGGTCAGGGAAAAGAAAGGTTGGGTGAAAGCTGGAAAGGGATACGTATAGCCTATGGTGAACAGAGTAACAGGAAAAGCTACCCAAGAATCGGAGACAAAGTCACTTAAAGCAGTGGGAGTGAAAGATTTAAAGATAGTATTCGCCGGAAAACAATGACGAATTCTATCAATATGAACATCGGTGAAACAACACCTCTCATGGGGAGAATCCTTGATGATCCCTTGACCCTTCAAGGGACTGTTCTTTTTAGGATCCTTATGAGGGGAGTTGCGTAGCAGCATGCTTGCAGAATGTTGAAGAAAAACAAAGAAGCAGAAAAACAGAGTAAGAGAAGGAAGAAGGAAGAAGAGAGATACCTGATTGATCTTCGGACGAGATTATAAAGGGAGTTTCTTTGATTTTAAATGCGAATTGATCCTATCTCTATCTCCTATTTATAATGATGATCTGCAGGGCTGTCACTTCTGTGACGTAAGAATCACAACGGCTAGTCCGACTCCAACGGCTAGTTATCCGATTAGCTCGTTGCAGATAAGATCAAGCAAAATATAACTCATTTATTTACAATATCACTCCTTATATTTTAGGGGCAATTGTTAGGGCTGGATTTTTATAACACATGATCCTTACATGTGATCCTAACCAGTGATCCTTGTTTCTTTGGCAGATAGTGATCCTCAGCAGAGTTCCAGGATCAGGATCACGGACCATCATAGGGATCCTCATGCTAACAGTTGTTTTCATTGAATTTAATGTTATCTTGCAGGAATGTCTAGCAGGATCCGCTCTTAGCATCGCAAACAAGGGACGCGTCTTTACAACTTTGGCATATGCTTAATCAGAGATGAACGTTGTAGAGGATATGGAAACTCGGCATGACTTAAGGGCGATAATTTAGGCTAGATTTACTTTTATTTCTAAAGGGGTAATGAGCTGATTGTTAGTCTATTTACCTAAAATAGGTCACTCACACTTGTATATATAACACTCTTCCCCATTCGGAAGACACACAACACATTTCTCACACGCTTAGACACTCGATACTGTAGTGATCCTTGTACTCAGCTCATTATCATCCGAAGTTGTAACCATTTTTTGTTATATTGAAGTTTGGTGATCGGTAGTTGCCATCACCCGAGGTTTTTTATGCCGGAGATCATACATTGATCAAGGGCTTTTTCCTCGTATAAATCCTTGTGTCACTTGCATATTTCTTACCAAAGTGATCCTTTACTTTTTCAACAAACCAAGCATCATTCCCCGTTTACTTAGAGTTTGGTTGCATTATCCTTGTGTGATTTTTGACCAAAACAATAAGATATCCCGTTTTGCACCATCTCTTTGTGATGCAGAAATCCCAAAAAGGTTCCAGATACCTACCATGAAGTTATATGATGGTTCAACGGATCCAGAAGAGCATGTGGCTCGGTACAGAGAAAGGATGGAGATCAATCCAATTCCTGAGAGGTTAAAAGAAGCATGTCTATGCAAGGGTTTTGGATCCACACTCACTAGATCAGCTCTTAAATGGCTGCTAATTCTTCCCCCTTACTCTATTACTTTATTTGCTAATCTAGTTAACCTGTTTAATAGTCAATTCTCATGCAGTAGAAAATTTGAACGATTAACTAGTGATCTATATAGGGTAACACAAGGTCAAAATGAATCACTTAGAGATTATATCACTATGTTTAGTAAAGAATCCTTGGATATTCCTAATTTGGATATTGCTACGGCTATAGAAGCCTTTAAAATGGGTTTACTTAGGGGTTCATTATTCTATGATGATCTTGTCATGACCCCTTGCAGGAATCTTGATGAAGTAAGAGCCAGGGCCCTTAGATTCATTCGGTTAAAGGATGATAAAAGGATCCAGGAAAGGCTGGTAGGATCCTTAAAGCAGGAAAAACAAGGATCCTACTTCAGGAACAACAAGTCCAAGTGCTACAACAAGTCTGATAACCAGAATTTGCATGCAGTAGAACAGGAAGAGGATGATGAGGGTTACCCTCCAATTTTTGAATATTGTTTTTCTGTTGATAACTGTTAGGGGAGGATTTCTCAATGACCTGTGATCCTTAATTACTGTTGGGTTTGGTGATCCTCACTTCTGTTTCTGTTAGTGATCCTCAGAAGTGCTTCAGGATCAGGATCATGGATCATCTTAAGGATCCTTATACTAACGATTGTCTACTTTGAATATGGTATTGTTTTGCAGGAGTACCAGCTTGGACATGGTCTTGGCGACATTCCTGGAGCATCTTCCATGTTTATTCCGCACGTGCTTAGCTAAAAGTGGACGTTATGGTGTCGTGGGGGACTTGCACCATTTGCGGAATGTTAGTTAGTGTAGATATTTTCCATTTTTAAGGGGTAGCGAGCTAATTAGAAAACACTTGGCTATTTTTGGCTACACACACACTCGTACAACTGCTCTCACCAGCTCTCTGCAATTCACTTGGCGATTATACACTTTTTTACACAATACACTATAGTGATCCTTGTACTTAGCTCGCTATCATTCAAAGTTGTAATACATTCATTGTTTAATTTGAGTTGGTGATCGGTAGTTTCCATCACCCGAGGTTTTTTATGCCGGAGATCATTCATTGATCAAGGGCTTTTTCCTCGTATAAATCTTTGTGTCACTTGTTCATTTCATTTCTGAGTGATCCTATTGTTGTTCATCAATTCAAACATCATACCTCACAACAGAAAGTTTGGTTGCATTGTCATTGCTTGATTTTTTACCAAAACAGTTTGGCGCCCACCGTGGGGCAATTGGTGCTTCATTCCTAAGAGATTCTTGTTTTCGTGATCATTTTGGTTCATTGCATCCAAGCAGATGGCTTCGTCATCAAAGAACACTTCCAGTGCGATGTCTGCAGTCAATTCATCCCAGGGCATTCCACCTCTGACTCCACCACCTTCTGGATCTCAGAAAAATGCCGAGAAGAAACCGACTCCCATTTTCTCAAAACCTCCAACTTCTTCTGCTTCTTATACTCCTACTACTAGTGATTTATTTACTTTAATTTTGCAGATGAAGGAGCATATACAGCAGCAGGATAAGACCAATGAAAGGATTCTCAGAGAAATTGGAGACATCAAGAAACAGAAGAGATTGGCAGAGGATCTGTTAGTGCACTACATCTGTTGATTACGTCTAGGTGTCTAGGATCAGGTCTTATATCGGATTGTATAGCATAGGGCACGTAATACGAGAAAACAGGAGTTTGTATAGGTTTTATGTGCTAGACCCGCTCATAGGGACATTAGTGTTTGGTTCGCTTATTTGGCAGGCTGGTCCGCTTTTGTGGACATGTCTGGTCCGCTTTTATGGTCATGTGACACATAAGCGGACCCAGTTGCCTATATATAGGTGTAGCCATGAGCGGTTCAGTATGGTAGTTGTCGAATTCCACGCCGAAGCTCTGCCGGTGTGAAGATTGAGCTGTAAAACGTTTCAAATCAATAAAACAAGCAGTTAGGAGGAAGAACAAGCTATATCTACTTGCATTTCTTATTATTCCGCATCTGAAACGCAAGAGACAACCTCTGAACGACTCGTTCGGGTCAGCAAACGATCCTACAAGTGGTATCAGAGCTTGGGAGGAGGTTTTCTGCATATCATAGCCGGATTTCATCATTTCTTCTCACTTCTACACCTTCTTTTCTCATTTTCGGGAGATTTTACGGTCGGAATTCGCTCAAATTTTCACAGTTTGTGCGCATCTGCATAACGACAAACCTTGGAAAGTTTCGTCTCAAAATTCGAAGTTTTAGTGGGTCAAATCGTGTTCGTCATGTGGTTCGCTCGTACTAACGTCATCATGTTCCGCTCTTAGGTCACTGTCTGGTTCGCTCATTCGTACAGATTTTCAGCTGGTTCGCTCAAAAATTGGTTCTGGTCCGCTCCAAAGTCATAGTCTGGTTCGCTTTTCTGAACAAATCTTTGCTGGTCCGCTCGAACGAACAGAGTATGGTCCGCTCGAATGGACATTGATTGAGTTTGCTTATTTGTCCAGATAGCCTGGTTCGCTTATTCAGTCACCCGGTCCGCTTATTTGGTTCGCTCATTTGATTTTGATCCGATTCGCTCAAAAGGCTTTGTCCGGTCCGCTTATTAGATCTTATCTGGTCCGCTTATCTGGCTGGTTCGCTCCAAGTGATTTGGTTGGATCGCTTATTGTACTAGATTCTCTTATCAGTCATTTGTCTTGAAATTTGTGCCATTTGATTATGGATACCGAATTTTACAACGCGTTTGCAACATCGTCGTCACCAGCTGCGATTGCTCAAGCCATGAATTTAGAAAACGAGACGGGAACGACTCAAAAGCCACCTAGATTGATGAGCATTGAGGAGTATTATGGGTGGAAGGACCGGTTTGAAAACTGGGTTCAGGCAAATCATCTCAGATCGTGGGAGTGCATATTGAAGAAGTACACATTGCCTCGAACAGATTTGCAAGTTGTTAAAGAGATATCCGAATTTACCGATCAAGAACGAGCAATGTATAGAGCCGAGAAAATGATGATCAGTTTGTTGCAGCAGGCTATAAAGGAAGATATATTCATCTTGTTACAACACGACAAAACTGCTAAGTCGATATGGGATGCTCTTAAGGTTAAATTCGAGGGAAGTGAAAACATGATCAAGAGCAAGAAAGCACTGTTAAAGAAAGAATTCGATTTGTTTAGTAGTTTGCCGGGAGAGGATACTAAAAAGCTAATCGAAAGATACTGTCATTTGGTGCGATCGTTATCGATGTTGGGAGTTGAAAAAGGTCGTGAGGAATGGGTGGATAAATTGGCTGACGCGTTACCTCAGAAAGAGTGGGGAACGTATTTGATGATTTTAAAGAATACTGGTGTGTATGATGGGCTGACAATTTCACAGTTCATTGAGAAAATTGAGAGTCAGGATCTTGAACAGCAAAAGATCGCAAGAATGAACAGTCCGAGTGGTCAACAGGACGTGAAGATGTACTACCGGGGTAGTGTTCCAGTCGCTGAGTCTGAAAGAAGTCCGAAGATTCAAACTGCGTTCAGTGCTGGTGATTCATCTGACAAAGCTGATCAGGGTTCGAACAGGAGTAGCAACGGGTTTTCATCATTTCCGAGTGTGAATCCGAAAGAGACTAACACGAGTTTTCAGTCTCAGAGTACAAAAACCGGAAATGGATACATAATTCAATGTAACATAACTCTTAATCTTCCAGAAGGTCAAAGCTTCTCTAAAGACACTGCTAAAGATCACATGGCACTTCTGGGTTTAGTTCTGTTATCCTATGAAGGTCTTGTTGCTGGTCGGATCGGAAATCCTATGCTCACCAAAGAGGATTACGATCAAATAGACGCTGAAGAAATGGAACTCATGGATATTAAATGGTGTCTTGCTAGTGTTCTTCGACGAGCTGAGAAATTCAAAACCATTACCGGGAGAAATGACTTTCTTGATGCACATGTCTCTACTTTAGGTTTTGATAAATCTAAAGTTACTTGTTTTCGATGCAGGGAGAAAGGTCATTTCAAGCGGGAGTGCAAGGGAAGAGAAGCTAGCGGAGCACAGAATCCATTCGGGAAAGATGATTACTATCGCAAAGCTATCTATCAGTAAGTTGGTTAATCCCAAGAACCGCAGACAGCTCACGGGAGAAAGATTGAAGATCCGAAGAGAGCATGTTTGGTAGATTTCAGCTGGAGTAATTACATAACATCTGAAGCCACAGCAGCACACATTATCGATCAAGATGATGAGAAACTACCAGAAGGTTTCAGTTGGGATATGTTTGTGGATGAGAAGGGAGAGTTTAAAGCTTTCATTGCCAAGATCGTCCGAGAGCCAGATTTGTTTGCTACTTGGATGAGATCAATTGGAGAGACTGTGAAAAGTGAAGATGAAAAGTCTGTGACATCTGATGAAAGTTCAGACAGTACTGATAAACTTTCAGAAATTTCTGGGGAAGTTTCAGAAAGTTCAGACGAAGGTTTACAGGGTTCAGATGAAGATTTACAGAGTTCTGATAAAAGTGTACAAAATGAAAATGTTCAAGAAAAAGAAGTTGTTTTTGATAAAACACCGACTGATTCTGATGTATCTGATGGTGATTCTGATAAGTCTGTAAAATTTGATCAATCACCAGATCACAGCAGTAGTGATGATGAGGAAGAAAAACACATAAATATTGCAAAAACTCATTTTTCACCTGAAAGTTTTCATTTCTATTTTGCAGAAAGAATGGAGAAACTGAAGGAGAAACGAGCTGCTAAAGAACAACAATCCAAATCTGAAGGTGATATTCAAAATGCTGAGAATGTTGCTGAGAAGATTACCGAGGTTGTGAAAAAAGAAGAAAAGGTGATCGAAGATGAAAAGGTGGTTGAAGTTGTTAAAACAATCGAAGTTGAGAAGATTGTTGAAGTCGTCAAGCCGTGTGAAAAGTGCTTGGAAGCTTGCAAGGATTGTGCAGCTAAAGACGACATCATAACTGAGTACGAGAAGAAGAAGGAGCAGTTACTGTTCAACCTCAATTATGTGAAAGAATCATACGATGTCTTGAACAAAACAGTAACGGGTCTCCAAACTACAAACTCAGAAAGAGAACAGGCACTGACAATGATGAATGCAACTTTGATGTCAAAACAAAAGGCGATCAATTTCTACATTGAAGAGAGTGCCAAGTGGAAGCAAGAGTTGGAGATGGAAAAGATCGAGAATGAGAGAATTAGACGGTTTTTGCAAAGTTATTCTAGTTCTGATTATCTCATTGACCGTATTTACCCAACTGTTGCAGGTATGGAAGCTTTCAAAGATGAGAAGCTGAAAGAGAAGAAAGACTGTGGTAAGAAATCGACTGTTAGTTACAACAAATGTCCGCCTCCGATTTGGGATGGTTATTCACCTAGGAGACCAAATGAGGAGCAATTGGAAAAGGCAGTCAATATAAAGCTTAAAACCGACACAACTGACGTTTTACCAGATAATATTGATGTCACGTATACCTCGTCCGATACTGATCATGAGTCTGAATTAATCAAAAAGGTGGTCGATCAGGTGTTGGATAATGATGCGGAGTCTGAGTCGAAATCTGGGTCTGGAAAGTCAAAGTCGTCAGTCAACAGTCCAAATTCGTCGGATAAACGGTCTTATAGTAAAGAATTTTTATTGTCAAAGGCAGATTTGAATGATGAAACATTCGAAGTTGTGTATACTTTGAATGGTTCGGACAAATTATATTACAATAAAGAGTTCCCAATAATGAGTATTAAAACGGAACTAATAAACAAAACTTTCAAACTTATCGAAGTTAATATTCCAGAATTAAAAGTTTTGAAAAGTTTTGAAAAATCTAAAAAATATACATCTAGAGTTCAGCAACGTTTAAATAAGAAAAAGGGCAACAATTCTGGGTCTGGTTTTCAAAAGAAACCTAACCAGAATCGTAGCTATAAAAAGAAAGGCCTTGGTTTTGTTCCACCAGAAAATGATAAAAATATGAAAAATTCTAAAACAAAATCTGAATTTGTGTCAGGTGGAAGTGCTGAGGAGGAACAGCAGAAACCGTTCTGGAGACAGTCTAATGAAGATTTCCTTGCTGAGAGAAAGAAGAATGGAACTGATATATGTTATCTGAGAGAGACTAGAACCTGTTATAGATGCAATGAAGCTGGTCACATTGCATGGAATTGCTCAAAAGATGTCCAATCAAAACAGGGAGTTTCTCAGAAGTTGAAAGAGAAAGTTGTTGATGTTGACACACCAACCAATAGACCTAAAATTTTTGAGAATTCAAAATTCGAGGTTGGTGAATGTTCAAAGAAGAACCAATATGAAAAGAAAGGAAAAGACAACCAGGTGTGGGTTGCGAAGAAAGGTGAAGTGAATGTCGACGAGGAATCTGGTTCCACAAAGCCAGAAGAGCCACAGGTTGAGGAGAAAATTTCAGTGAATGATGAGGAGTTTCCATCATTGAAGTTTGAAGAAGTGAAAAAGAAAGTTGGAAAAACTAAGATTTCGAATCAGTTCTACAAAGAAAAGAATGATTTTGATGTTGAGAAAACATTCAACGGGAATGTTAAAAAGATATTTGGGAAAATGTTGAGTGGGAGAGCTAAAGGGGTAAAAGATTTTTACGCGACTAAAAAGGCAACATACAACCCGACTGCTCAAGAGCTGAAAGCCATCAAGTCTGAGAAGACTTGGATGGAAGTCTGCTTCCCATGATAGTCAAAGGACTACGCCGGAGATCCCAAGTTTATATCGTGGATCAGGAATCGGCATCTTTCTAGTGTTTGAACAGTTTGTTTAGAAAGATTTTGAATAGTGTTTTTAATATTTTGCAGGTTGAAGGACTACGCCGGAGCTTCCAGGTTGGTAAGTGCGAAGCATGAATCGGCATCCTGATTGGTAAAATGGTGATGTAGACGTAACATTTCTACAAATGGTAGTTTTTGGGTATCTATAAGTGGTAATCTTGATCTTACAAGTGGTATTTGTGGTTATATTTTGAGATGTTTGTATTTTTACAAGTGGTACAGAAGGTTCTGAAATGCAAATGGTAAATCAGGGATATTAAATTGTACTTGATTTACTATTCATGGCAAAAGATAGACAAGATGATGAACCACGTCCCCGTTTTTTTAAAAGATAGACCTACAAGTAGTTTTTATCAACACAAACTCATTTTCCGGAAAAGTCATTTCGATTAAAACAAACTTAAGTGTTTTGAAATCTAAATGAGAAAATGGTTTGTGATAGGGGGAGTTCCGATTGTTCATGCCGAGTGAATGGCGTTTTGATGTGATTCAGTGTCAGTTGTCAAGTTTCTGTATAGTTTGTTTTGTTTTTCTATGTTTTTCTATGTTTTTCAAGTGGGTCAAGAGTCTTTTATTTTCAAATTTCTTTTGAAATGTGTTTGCATTTTAGGGGGAGTAGAAATTTGAAAAAGCCAAAAACATGATAAAATTCAAAAAATGAGTTTTGTTGCGAAATAGAGGAAATGATAGTACATCAGTGGACTATCACGGCACGCTAAAGAAATGTAATATCAAAATGTGATAAACAATCTTACTGCGGATGTGTCAGTAGATTTTCGCACATTTAGTAAGTTGAAACGAGATATAAACCTAAATTTAAACTTGCTTGATTCGTGGGTAACTATTCTTGAATATATGGGTAACCCCCGAAATCTTGTTTGAAAGGTCTCATATTCTGAGATACTAGGTCTTTATGCTCAGTGATATCTGTGGTATTATCCCGGGACTTCTGCTGAATGGAAGTTCTGACCTAGTCCCCGGATAATACTTTCTGCAAATGCTTGAAAAAGCGCCGCCCTCAGCAATCTGATTAAACTATAAAATTGATAGTCATTGCTGTTGTAAAAAAAGATCCTCTAAAGGGGACTCACCAAAAGTCGAGCCGTCATCTCTCTGCTGAACGGAAGTTCTGACCTGAGCTCTCACGGTTTCGCACCTAACCCCTTTACAGATATCATCTATGGTATACTCACCTGTAAGACTGAATATTTGGGATCTGGATACGGGAGTATATTCAAGTGGAGTGATACACAATTAAGTTTAAGTTTCTAAAACATTAATATCGTATCTCGAATCGATTGAAATCTGTGTGAGAATTTAAGAGGACAAACATACTGACAATCTAGGTAAATTGTTTAAAACTTAAAATGAAATCAAGCTTAACGGTGTTGGTGATAGGTCTCATAAACCGATATGATCCTCTTGCACGAACTCACAAAAATATTGTTTGTAAATATTACATTTCTGTATGTTTTTGTTTACGAGTAGTGTCAGGTAATATCTCTCAGAAAATTAAAAAAAGATTTTGTGTGTGTTTTTAGCATAAATTTTGAAAAAGTCAAAAAGATTTTCGACAGCTGACGTTGAAAAACTGATTTTCAAAATTCCGAGTGCTAAACATAATGAGCAGCATTTGAGGGGGAGTGTTTGTGTAAATCTAACTGTTTTGTTGAATCTAACCTTCTTAAAGTGGTTCATCACAGATACTTGAGAGAGAGCCTGAGTTGTTGCAATTATTTGTTTGTTTAGTGTTTTTGAGAGGGAGTCATGTGTTGGTGCACAGGTATTTGATATGTGATAAAATTAGAAAATTTATTTCTGGGTTAAGATTGTGCAGGTAGCCAGGTTTCGATTCCTGAAGATCTCTGTTAGAGCCTGGTTGATCGATTCTGAAAGCCTGTGAAGATCAGACAACGATCCTGAAGATGTTACTGAAGAACAAAAGAATGCCAGTAAATCGAGAGGGGGAGTCTGAAGATTGAAAGAAGAGAAAGCCCAGAGACTGGTCTAGACTGAAGATATGAAGACACAGTTTTGAAGTCAGAGTGTATTGGCGACTCCATCAACATCTGAGGGGGAGTCTGTTAGTGCACTACATCTGTTGATTACGTCTAGGTGTCTAGGATCAGGTCTTATATCGGATTGTATAGCATAGGGCACGTAATACGAGAAAACAGGAGTTTGTATAGGTTTTATGTGCTAGGTCCGCTCATAGGGACATTAGTGTTTGGTTCGCTTATTTGGCAGGCTGGTCCGCTTTTGTGGACATGTCTGGTCTGCTTTTATGGTCATGTGACACATAAGCGGACCCACTTGCCTATATATAGGTGTAGCCATGAGCGGTTCAGTATGGTAGTTGTCGAATTCCACGCCGAAGCTCTGCCGGTGTGAAGATTGAGCTGTAAAACGTTTCAAATCAATAAAACAAGCAGTTAGGAGGAAGAACAAGCTATATCTACTTACATTTCTTATTATTCCGCATCTGAAACGCAAGAGACAACCTCTGAACGACTCGTTCGGGTCAGCAAACGATCCTACAGGATCATTCCCCATTGATGCCCAGATCTTTGAATTTCGATACTCTGGTTATGACCTCTCAGCCTTCAGTAGTTCTAGACGTTCAATACGTGGGAGGACCAAAAGGAGTGCACTACGGATCATCAGCAATGGCTCAGGCTTCGGGATCATACTTCCAACCAGCAGGATCCCTTCCTCAGCATATAGGATCCTTCGCTAGCTCAGGAGGATACTTGGGAGCGCAACAGATACAAGGGTTCTGGCCGTTTCAAGGATCCTCGCAGGTTCAAGGATCCTCTCAGGTTTAAGGATCCTCGCAGGTTCAAGGATCCTCGCAGGTTCAAGGATCCTCTCAGGTTCAAGGATCCTCTCAGGTCCAAGGATCCTCTCAGGTCAAAGGATCCTCTCATGTTCAAGGATCCTCTCAGTTTCATGGATCCTTCCAGATTCCGGGATCCTTAAGTAGTTTGCAACCAGGGAATTCAGATATCCATCAAGGAGATTTCATTCCAATGCAGACCATTGCTTCTACTGGTCCTTCAATCATTCCAGAGTCTCAACAATATGGATTCACATCCGATGTTCCTAATTTAAACCCAATGGGAGGTAACACTTTCAATAATTCTTATACCACTAACCATGGCCTTATGCAGGATACAGGTATCAATCATGCCATGGCTAGAGAATTGAAAAAGTTGAAGGATATGATATCAAGTGTTCCAGGAGTGGTCAAGCCTATCCCGGAGATTGCAGATGGGAGCCATAAGATATCTCGTTTTGCACCACCCATCTGTGATGCTGAGATACCCAAGAGGTTCCACGTGCCAACCATGAAGTTATATGATGGCTCAACGGATCCTGAAGAACACATAGCACAATTCAGGGAAAGGATGGAGATCAATCCCATCCCAGAAAGGTTAAAGGAAGCATGTCTGTGCAAGGGATTTGGATCCACCCTTACTGGATCGGCTCTTAAATGGCTGCTAAGTCTTCCCCCTTACTCTATTACCTCGTTTGCTAATCTAGTTAACCTGTTTAATAATCAGTTTTCTTGTAGTAGAAAATTTGAGCGTTTAACTAGTGATCTATATAGGATAACCCAAGGTCATAATGAATCATTAAGAGATTATATCACTAAGTTTAGTAAAGAATCCTTGGATATCCCTAACCTAGATATTGCTACGGCTGTTGAAGCCTTTAAAATGGGACTGCTTAGGAATTCATTATTCTATGATGATCTTGTTATGACACCTTGCAGGAATCTAGATGAAGTAAGAACCCGGGCCCTTAGGTTCATCCGGCTAGAGGATGACAAAAGGATCCAGGAAAGATTAGCAGGATCCTCAAAGCAAGAGAAGCAAGGATCCTCATTCAGGAACAACAAGTTCAGATCCTACAACAAATCTGATAACCAGAATGTGCATGCTGTAGAACAGGAAGAGGATGATGAGGATTATCCCTCGATTTCTGAATACTGTTTTTCTGTTGATAACAACGAACTAATCCTTGCGATGCAGAATCTAGGTGATAAAGCCAGGTGGCCGAGAAAAAATGACAAACCAGCTGCAACTAAAGATAAATCAAAATGGTGTGCATACCACGAAGATTTTGGTCACCTCAGAAGAGTGTATCGCATTGAGAAAAGAAATTGGATACTTGTTGAGCAAGGGGCACTTGAAAGAATTATTGGGGAGAAAGAAGTCTAGAACTCAGGATCCTGAAAGGATCCCAGAGAAAGCTCCAGCCCCTCCAGCAGACGCACAAGTTATAAACTTTATATCTGGAGGATCAGACATTTGTGGAACATCCTTTTCTGCAGCTAAAAGACATGCAAAGGAAACCAAGATGGATAATGGAGATAGACCCATTCGAACATCCAGTGTCACCAAAGGAAAAATCATAACTTTTGATGAGGATGATCGTGTTGACATTCAGGATGCTCATCACGATGGTTTGGTTATCACTCTTTTTATTTCTAACCATTTTGTTCGCAGGATCCTTATAGACGGAGGCAGCTCTGTGAATATCATCCAGCTTGATGTTCTTAAGAAAATGAATATTCCTGAATCCGATATCATACCGAGATCCTCAGTGCTTATGGGATTCAGTGGCGAGACTAAGAATACTCTGGGGGATATTAAACTCCCAATCTATATTGAAGGGCTACATTTTTACCAAAAATTTTATGTTATTGATTGTTTATCTTGTTGTAACGTTATCCTTGGCAGGCCTTGGATACACGACATGAAGGCAGTCCCATCCACTTATCATCAATGTGTGAAGCTTCCTAGCCCTTGGGGGATAGTGAAGATTGATAGTGATCAGCAGGAGGCTAAGAACTGCTACACCTCGTCAATGAAACCAGCCTCAAAGTCAAGGGAGCAATAGCAATCAAAGCATCCTCCGAGAGATGTCTTGGAGGCAAGAGAGCAGGATGTAGTAGAAACCCTTATGGATCCTCATGATCCTGACTCTAAAGTTTACATAGGATCAGGGATCCTTGGCGAAATGAAAGAAGACCTAGTATCCTTCCTCAAAAGGAGAAAGACTACCTTTGAATGGAAACACGAAGATATCACAGGTATATCTAAAGATATAATCACTCACAAACTTGGCATTGACAGGTCGTTCAAACCAATCCATCAAAAGAGGAGGAAGTTTGCACCAGAAAGAAATGCCATTATTCAGGAAGAGGTAGAAAAGTTACTCCGAGCAGGTATGATTAGGGAGGTCAAGTATCCAAGATGGTTGGCCAATGTGGTTGTAGTTCAAAAGAAAAAAGGAAAGTGGAGGGTATGTGTCGATTTTACAGATTTAATAAGGCATGTCCTAAGGATCCTTTCCCATTACCCCACATTGACTCCATGGTGGATGCAACCGCGGGTCATGAACTGTTAACTTTTATGGATGCTTCATCTGGATTTCAGCAAATTCAGATGGAACCATCTGATCAAGAGGATACAGCTTTTATGACTCCAGCTGGTATATACTGTTATATTACTATGCCGTTTGGACTAAGAAATGCAGGTGCAACTTATCAAAGGCTGGTAAATATGATGTTCAACGATCAGATTGGACACACTATGGAAGTTTATATAGACGACATGGTGGTTAAATCTAAAAAGGCTGAGGATCACCTGAGAGACTTGGAGGAAGCATTCAATATCCTTGACAAATATAATATGAAACTTAATCCTTCAAAGTGTCACTTTGGTGTTAAAGCAGGTAAATTCTTAGGGTATATGGTGACAAAGAGAGGCATTGAAGCCAGTCCAGAGCAGATCAAAGCTATAATAAACATCAAATCCCCTGCCAACGCTAAGGATGTTCAGAGGCTAACAGGCAGGATTGCAGCTTTAAACAGATTCATATCCAAATCCTCAGAGAAATGTAAAGAGTTCTATGATATCTTGAGGAAGAACTACTAACTTTTGTGACAGCTGGGGGATTAAGATGATAACATCAACACCAGTCCACCCACAAGCTAATGGTTAGGCAGAATCATCCAATAAGATCATCATCAACAATTTGAAGAAGAAGCTTGGATCCAAGAAAGGAAAATGGGCAGAAGAACTACCTTATGTGCTTTGGGCTGATAGGACAACTCCTAAGAATGCTACAGGCCAAACTCCATTTTCTTTGGTATTTGGGGCAGAATCAGTGATCCCTACAGAGATGGTGGTTCCAACTGCAAGAACAAGTATTCGTGATCCTGAAGAAAATGATGAGAACTTAGTTCAAGACCTGGATACTATAGAAGAAATCAGGGATTTGGCAAGAATAAGGATGGCCAGTTATCAGCAGAGGATGGCTGGAGCCTACAACAAAAATGTCAGGATCAGGAAGTTCCAAGTTGGTGACATGGTACTAAGGAAAGCATTTCAGAATACCACCAATCCTGCTGATGGAAAGTTGGCACCAAAGTTGGAAGGTCCTTACTTGATTGAAGCTGAGGCAGGAAAAGGGGCATATCGATTGCTAACAATGGAAGGTGATTTGCTACCTAGAGCCTGGAATGTTGTCCATTTGAAGAAATACTTCATGTGATAAGGATCCATGATCCTCACATGATAAGTATCCTCGAAGGATCCTTACAGCACAGATGATCCTTATTTTGGTAACATTCCAATATCAAACTATTTCATTCTTTTATTTTCTCATATAAGGATAGGGATCCTGCATCCTTTATCCACCTTTCACTTGATTCTGAGTTTTGAAGGTTCAGGTATCCTTAGCAAAGGGTTGATTATCCACAGAAGCATCCAATTATATGGGCTTGACCCCAGTTTCGCCAGTAGCGCACGATGATCCTGGTATAGTTCATGGCAATGGGACCAGTACTCGCTTTAGGGGCTGACAATTCCATTGTACTGGCTATACCTAGGATCCTACGTATAATGGAAGACGTACCATACATCCGTTCCTAAGGTTTCTAACTGTTTTGGTCAAAAATCACTTAAAGATAATGCAACCAAACTTTATGTAATCGGGGAATGATGCTTGGTATGATGAACAAAGTGAAGGATCACTCAAATGTAAAATGCACAAGTGACAAAAGGATTTATACGAGGAAAAAGCCCTTGATCAATGAATGATCTCCGGCATAAAAAACCTCGGGTGATGGAAACTACCGATCACCAAACTTCAATATAACAAATAATGGTTACAACTTCGGATGGTAACGAGCTAGGTACAAGGATCACTATAGTATCGTATGCTAAAGCGTGTGAAAAAATGTGTTGTCCCTTCCGAATGTTCAAAAGTGCCATTTATACAAGTGTGTGTGGTTCTATTTTAGGCAAATCACCTAACTACTAGCTCGTTACCCCTTTAGGAATAGAAGTAAATTTAGCCTAATTAATTGCCCTTGAATTGTGCTGAGTTTCCATATTCTCCATAACGTCCATCTTTGATTATGCATGTGCAAATTTAGCGTGACAGATTCCTTGTTTACGTTGCTAAGACCAAGTCCAACTCGTATTTCCTGCAAAACAACATTAAATCCAAAGAGAACGATCGTTAGTATGAGGATCCTTAGGATGATCCATGATCCTGATCCTGGAGCTCCTCTGAGGATCACTATCTGCCAAAGAAACAAGGATCACTTGTTAGGATACCAAGTAAGGATCATAGGTCATAAAAATCCAGCCCTAACAATTGCCCCCAAAATATAAGGAGTATTTATCTAATATAAACGAGTTATATTTTGCCGGTCATATCCATAACTAACTCAACGGATATATAGCCGTTAAGATGGAACTATCCGTTGCGATCTGACGTCATAGAAGTGACAGCCCTGCACAATCATGATTATAAATAGAGATAGGGATATGATCGTTTGCATTTAAATTCAGGAACTCTTCCCTTTATAACCGCGATCAGAGGATTGAATAGGTATTCCCCTTTATCTTCTTCTTGCTTGCTCTGTTTCTCTTTTTCTTTCCATCGTTCTGTAAAAGTTGTTGCTCCGGAGTTCTCCCTGCAAGGATCCCAAAAAGAACAGCCCCTTGAAGGGTCAAGGGATCATCAAGGATTCCTCCACCGAGAGGTGTTGTTTTACCGACCCTCAAATCGACAAAATCCGTCATTGCTTTCCGGCGAATACTCTTTTTAAATCCTTCAGTCCTACCGCTTTGAGTGATTTCATCTCTGAGACTTGGGTAGCTTTCCCGGTCACTCCTTTCACCCAATCTTTTTTCTCCCTTACCGGCATCTGCTATATCCAGGCTATGCCGATGATCTGGAGGGTGTTATACACCCTTGAAAGGATCATTGAGCAAGAGGGGATTGACCTTGGTATGGCGGAGTTGGGTGAGATGTACGATCTTACAACTTTTGGATCCCACCAATATTTGTTCAAGCGAAAAGCTGGAGAGGATCACCCTGTTTTCAAAGTGACCAAAAATGACACGAACTGGAAGCGACGATTCTTTTTTGTTAGGAGAGATTCCATCCCTAATGGGAAGGATTTACCCAAGGAGTGGGCTACCCATGGTAGGATAGAGGATCCTGGAATGATCACCATAGAACTTGTTCCTTAAGATAAGGATCACTAACATTTTCTTGTTTATTGTGCAGCTATCCGTTGCTCATCTTAGGTTGACTCCTGCTGCAAAAGAGAGACTCTTGGCCTTTAGGAAGCTTGATCCGGAGACAAGAACTTTTCAGGTTGCCATCCAGGATTCTCAAGAAGTATCCTCTGCCTCTGTCACAATGTCAAGTAAGTATCCTCATTTGAAAAGTAATTCTATGTAGGATTTTCAAGTTTAATTAGAATACTTATCTTATTTTGGTTGTGTAGGTACTGGGAAATCCTCTAAGTCTGCTTCAAAGTTTGGCATTGATGATCTTACAAATGTCAAATCCTCAAGGAAGAAGACTCCTGCTGCTAGCCCAACTGCTTCAGCCCCTAAAGCACCTATCAGGGGTAAAGGAAAGAAGAGAAAGGCCACTGAGGATTTACAAGGTCTGCCCCTGCTTCGTCAACAGTTCCTGGACTACTTCAACGAGGTAAGGATCACTGCCCCTGTTTGTTATCCTGACAGTTTTGAGGATCACTTGTTTCTGATGTTATGCCTTGTTTTCCTTGCAGAAATTTGCTGAGATAGAGACTTATGTTGGCCACGTCGAGGATCAAGACCGCCAAATCGCTGACCTCCAACAAATGGGTGTGCTGAAGGATCTTAAGATTGCTGATCTTGAGAAGGAGCTCCGGGCCACCAAGGATGATGCTGCCAAAATGCTGATCAATTTTGATTATGAGAAGCATGAGATCACCCAGGATGCCAAGGTCTCTACTGCAATAACCATGTATAAGATCCAGCTGCAGATGGCTATGGAGGCTCAGGATCCTGCCTTCGACAAAAGCACATGGGATGTAGAGGGTTGGAAGGCGAGGCTGGCAGAGCTTGATGATGATGAAGAGGCTGAGGAGATCCCGATGCTTGAGGGTGGAGAGGCTGGCAAGGATCATGCTGGAGAGGCAAGTGGAGCTGGTGGTGATGGTGCAGCGAAGGATTGAGCTGCAGGATTGGGCGATGAAGGAAACTTCTAGACATAGCCGGAGACCAATTTTTTTTTGTTGAGTGGTTGTTGATGTTTTGAAACAATTATGGTCTGTAATTTGAACAATAGTTTTAGGGTTAAGGATCCAGGATCCTTCAGACAATAGGTAGGATTACAAATGGTGGAGGGATCCTCTGTTTGGGGGATGAAGCCATTGTGATCCTGCCGCCTTTTAATTTCCTGCATGCTATGACCGCACAAACAATGGACACCCTTTGCCAACCCAGGTGGACGGGCCACGTTTTGCTGCTAGAAACGTGGGTTGGCAATTTTGACAACTTTGAAGGGTTTTAAACCTTTGTTAATAAAATAACTCTAATCTTTTCTGGCTTATCTCGTATTGTTATCCTTTTAATTTTCAATTGTTTTGATACATATTTGTTTGAGTAAAAAAAGTTAAGCAAATTATGTTTAAGAAATTTAGGATATGATCCTGGATCAAATATCCTATAATCGAAAATTTTCAAAGTAGTTTATTTTAAGGACCATAGGTTCAGTTGTCAAAGTCTAAGGGTTATTCAAATAAATAATGAATGAAATTGAAAATAATTAAGGATCATACCTGAGGATCCAAGTTAGGATCCTAACCTTTAATCAGGATAACCATAAATGAAACTTTAATGGATAATAAGGATTAAGGATCCTTAATTGTTTAACTTCGAAAACCTGAAAAATAGAACATAACTTGGGACTAAGCCAATATAAAAGATAAGTTAGTAACTGGGGACATGCCCAAAGGATCACTGGGGACAAGCCCGAAGGATAACTGGGGACAAGCCCGAAGGATAACTGGGGACAAGCCCAAGGATCGTATGTAAACTGGAGTATGGCCCTCACTGGCGACTCTCCAAACTTAGTGACATGAAAATGCCAAAACCTTAGTGTTAGGGCTGGATTTTTATGAGTTATGATCCTTGCATATGATCCTAACCAGTGATCCTTATTTCTTTGGCAGATAGTGATCCTCAGAAGAGTTCCAGGATCAGGATCACGGACCATCACAGGGATCCTCATACTAACAGTTGTTTTCATTGGATTTAATGTTATCTTGCAGGAATGTCTGGCAGGATCCGCTCTTAGCAACGTAAACAAGGGACTCGTCTTTACAACTTTGGCATATGCTTAATCAGAGATGAACGTTGTGGACGATATGGAAACTCGGCATAATTTAAGGGCGATAATTTAGGCTAGATTTACTTTTATTCCTAAAGTGGTAACGAGCTAATAGTTAGTCTATTTATCTAAAATAGGGCCACTCACACTTGTATAAATAGCTCTCTTCCACATTCGGAAGACACAACACACTTCCCTCACGCTTTGACACACGATACTATAGTGATCCTTGTACTTAGCTCGTTACCATCCGAAGTTGTAACCTTTATTTGTTATATTGAAGTTTGGTGATCGGTAGTTTCCATCACCCGAGGTTTTTTATGCCGGAGATCATTCATTGATCAAGGGCTTTTTCCTCGTATAAATCCTTGTGTCATTTGTGCATTTTATATTTAAGTGATCCTTCACTTTGTTCATCATACCAAGCATCATTCCCCGTTTACATAAAGTTTGGTTGCATTATCCTTGTGTGATTTTTGACCAAAATAGTTTGGCGCCCACCGTGGGGCAATTGGTGCTTCATTCATAAAAATATTTTCTGTTGGTGACCATTCCGGAGTGTTGCATGGCTTCGTCGTTGAGGAATACCTCCACAGCGATGTCGGCAGTCAATTCATCTACTGGCATTCCACCTTTGCCTCCACCACCAGCCGGATCTCAGAAAAATGCTGAGAAGAGACCAACTTCTATATCCTCTAAACCATCATCTTCTGCTCTAACTTCTTCTGTTCCCAGTACTAGTGATATATTTACTTTGATTTTGCAGATGAGGGATCGTATGCAGCAGCAGGATGAAACTAATGACAGGATCCTCAGAGAAATCGGAGATCTCAAAAGACAAAAGAAAACGACAGAGGATCATTCCCCACTGATGCCCAAATCTTTGAATTTTGATACTCCAATGATTACTTCTCAGCCATCAGAGGTCCCAGACATTCAATATGTGGGTGGATCAAGAGGAATGCATTTCGGCCCAGCAGCAGTGACTCAGGCATCAGGATCATATTTCCAACCGGCAGGATCCTATACTCAACATATGGGATCCTTCATGAACTCAGGATCCTCCTTCGTTCCAGGATCATCTCAGGTTCAAGGATCCTCCTTCGTCCCAGGATTATCCCAGGTTCAAGAATTCTCCTTCGTCCCAGGATCATCCCAGGTTCAAGGATCATCCTTCGTTCCAGGATCATCCCAGGTTCAAGGATCCTCCATCGTTCCAGGATCATCCCAGGTTCAAGGATCCCTTCAGATACAAGGATCCTTGAAGAATTTGCAAACAGGAAGTCTAGATGTCCATCAAGGAGATTTTATTCCAATGCAGACCATTGCTTCCACTGGTCCATCCATTATCCTAGAATCCCAGCAATATGGATTCACACCCAATGTTCCTAACTTGAACCCGATGGGAGGTAACACTTTTAATAATTCTCTTACCACTAACCATGGATTCATGCAGGATACAGGTATCAATCATGCTATGGCCAGAGAACTACAAAAACTGAAGGATATGATATCAAGTGTTCCAGGGGTAGTCAAACCTATCCCGGAGATTGCAGATGGAAGCCATAAGGTATCTCGTTTTGCACCACCAATTTGTGATGCTGAGATACCCAAAAGGTTCCATATCCCTACTATGAAGCTGTATGATGGTACAACGGATCCCGAGGAACACATAGCACAATACAGGGAGAGGATGGAGATCAATCCAATTCCAGAAAAGTTAAAGGAAGCATGCTTATGCAAAGGATTTGGATCCACTCTTACTGGATCAGCTCTTAAATGGCTGCTAAGTCTTCCCCCTTACTCTATTACTTCATTTGCTAATTTAGTTAATTTATTCAATAATCAATTCTCTTGTAGTAGAAAGTTTGAAAGATTGACTAGTGATTTATATAGGGTAACTCAGGGTCATAATGAATCATTAAGGGATTACATAACCAAGTTTAGTAAAGAATCCTTGGATATTCCTAACTTGGATATGGCCATAGCTGTTGAGGCCTTCAAGATGGGATTGCTTAAGGATTCATTGTTCTATGATGATCTTGTTATGACACCATGCAGGAACCTAGATGAAGTAAGAACTCGGGCACTCAGGTTCATCCGGCTAGAGGATGACAAGAGGATCCAGGAAAGACAAGCAGGATCCTCAAAGCAAGAAAAGCAAGGATCCTCTTTCAAAAGCAACAGATTCAAATCCTACAATAGGAATGACAACCAGAACGTGCATGCCGTTGACCAAGAAGAGGATGATGAGGATTATCCTCCGATTTCTGAATATTGTTTTTCCGTTGATAATCATGAACTAATCCTTGCAATGCAGAATCTAGGAGAAAAAGCCAGATGGCCCAGAAAAAACGACAAGCCAACTGGAATTAAAGACAAATCGAAGTGGTGTGCATACCACGAGGATTTCGGGCATTTAACTGAAGAATGCATCGCATTAAGAAAGGAAATTGGATATCTGCTAAGCAAGGGGCATCTAAAAGAGTTGTTGGGAAGAAAAAAGCAAAGGACTCGGGATCCTGAGAGGATCCCTGAGAAAGCTCCAGCTCCTCCGGCAGATGCACAAGTAATCAACTTTATTTCTGGAGGATCAGACATATGTGATACATCCTTCTCGGCAGCTAAAAGGCATGCAAAGGAAGCTAAAATGGATAACGGAGAAAGACCTATTCGAACATCAAGTGTCTCGGAAGGAAAAGTTATAACCTTTGATGAGGATGATAGAATTAACATCCAGGATCCTCATCATGATAGTCTAGTTATCACTCTCTTTATCTCTAACCATTTTGTCCGCAGGATCCTTATTGACGGAGGAAGCTCAGTAAATATTATCCAGCTTGATGTTCTGAAGAAGATGGGTATTCCTGAATCAGATATCACACCAAGATCCTCCGTACTTGACATCAAACTCCCAATTTATGTGGAAGGATTACATAATTATCAAAAATTTTGTGTTATTGACTGTTTGTCTTGTTGTAATGTTATCCTTGGCAGACCCTGGATACATGATATGAAGGCAGTCCCATCCACCTACCATCAATGTGTGAAGCTCCCTAGCCCATGGGGAATAATCAAGATCGACAGTGATCAGCAGGAGGCTAAGGATTGTTACACCTCGTCAATGAAACCAGCCTCGAAGCCAAGGGAGCAATAGCAATTACAGTATCCTCCAAGGGATGTCTTGGAGGCAAGAGAACAGGATGTGGACGAAATCCTTTTGGATCCTAATGATCCTGAATCAAAAATCTATATAGGATCAGGGATCCTTGGCAAGATGAAAGAAGACCTAGTATCCTTCCTCAAAAGAAGAAAGTCTACCTTTGCATGGAAACATGAGGATATGACAGGTATATCTAAGGATATTATAACTCATAAACTTGGCATTGACAGGTCAATCAAACCAATCCATCAAAAAAGGAGGAAGTTTGCACCGGAAAGAAATGCCATTATCCAGGAAGAGGTAGAAAGGCTACTTCGAGCAGGTATGATTACAGAGGTAAAGTATCCAAAGTGGCTAGCCAATGTGGTTGATGTTCAAAAGAAAAACGGAAAGTGGAGGGTATGTGTCGATTTCACTGATTTGAATAAAGCATGTCCCAAGGATCCTTTCCCATTACCCCACATTGACTCCATGGTGGATGCAACGGCGGGGCATGAACTGTTAACCTTTATGGATGCATCATCTGGATTCCAACAAATTCAGATGGAGCCATCTGACCAAGAGGATACGGCTTTTATGACCCCAACCGGTTTATATTGTTATATTGCCATGCCTTTTGGATTAAGAAATGCAGGTGCAACATATCAAAGGCTGGTGAATATGATGTTCAAAGATCAAATTGGACAGACTATGGAAGTGTACATAGATGATATGGTAGTAAAGTCAAAGAAACCTGAGGATCACCTAAGGGACTTGGAGGAAGCATTTGATATCCTTGATAATTATAACATGAAGCTTAATCCTTCAAAATGTCACTTTGGTGTTAAAGCAGGTAAATTTCTAGGATATATGGTAACTCAGAGGGGCATTGAAGCAAGCCCGGAACAAATTAAAGTATTGGTGAATATCAAATCCCCTGCCAACGCTAAGGATGTGCAAAGGCTAACAGGCAGGATAACAGCTCTAAATAGGTTCATATCCAAATCCTCAGAAAGATGTAAAGAATTCTATGATATCCTAAGAAAGAACAAGAAATTTGAGTGGACTGAAAAACATGAGAATGCTTTACAAGCCCTCAAAGAATACATGTCCTCAGCTCCAGCATTGATGAAACCCGGAAAAGGAGATGTGTTATCCTTATACCTGGCGGTATCCTCAACAGCTGTAAGTGCAGTCCTTGTTAAGGATCATGAAGGTACACAATATCCTGTCTATTATGTAAGTAAGAGTTTACTTGATGCTGAATCCAGGTACTCACACCTTGAAAAACTTATTCTTGCATTAATTATGGCATCTACTAAGCTAAGACATTATTTTGAAACCCATGCTATTGTTGTTAGAACTAATTTTCCAATCAAGAATGTCCTCAGGAAACCAGAGATGTCCGGAAGGATGGCTAAGTGGGCAGTAAAGCTTAGTGCCCATGATATAAGATATGAGCCTAGAACAGCCATCAAATCTCAAGCATTAGCAGACTTTGTGGTTGATTTCAGTAGTGATCTACAAAAGGAAGCCGAATTGGAGGTCCAGCAGCTGGATGAGACCAAGGATCCTTGGATACTACATACTGATGGATCCTCAAATGTCAAAGGCACAGGGCTTGGCATACTACTAAAATCGCCACAGGGGGACATAATACCCCATTCCATAGCTTGTGAGTTCCAAGCCACTAATAATGAGGCTGAATATGAAGCCTTAATCGCTGGCTTACAAATTGCTAAGCATTTGGGGATCAGGTATCTTGAGGTATACGTGGATTCATTGTTAATCACTAATCACTTTAATGGATCCTATGCTGTGAAAGGTGAAAAACCAACCAAATATTTAGAGATAGTCAAAGAATTGGCACTCTCCTTTGTTTCTTTCAGTTTGACACAGGTACTGTTTTGGTCAAAAATCACACAAGGATAATGTAACCAAACTTTATGAAAACGGGGTATGATGCTTGGTTAATTATGAAAGTAAAGGATCACTTCTGTGATGAAGATGCAAAGACACAATGATTTATACGAGGAAAAAGCCCTTGATCAATGAACGATCTCCGGCATAAAAAACCTCGGGTGATGGCAACTACCGATCACCAACTTCAATATAACAAAAATATGATTACAACTTTGGATGATAATGAGCTGAGTACAAGGATCACTATCGCTTTTGGTGTCTAAGTGTATGAGAGTTGTGTGGTATGTTGTGTGTGTTCTTCCGAATGAGGAAGATGGGTATTTATACATGTGTAGGTAACTTATTTTAGGTAGATAGACCACTAATCAGCTCATTACCCCTTTAGAAATAAAGATAATCTAGCCTAAACTGCTGCCCATTAATCAAGCTAAGTTTCCATATCCGGTACAACGTCTATCTCCAATTTAGCTCTTGCCATATTTGTGAAAACGCGTCCCTGGATCATGATGTGTAGGGCATATCCTCAATGTCCCATGATCCTGATCCTGAGGTCCGGCTGAGGATCACTGCCTGCCAAAGAAATAAGGATCACTGGTCAGGATCACGTATAAGGATCATTTATAGTAAAATCCAGCCCCAACAATTGCCCCCAAAATATAAGGAGTTAATTGTAAATAGATGAGTTATATTTTGTTTTGAGCTTATCTCTAACGGGCGACTCCGGGTTACTAGCCGTTACATATGGACTAGCCGTTGTGATATTTACGTCACTGATGTGACGATCCCTGCAAATCATCATTATAAATAGGAGATAGGGTTAGGATCATTTTGTATTTAAATTCGAAGTATCTCCCTTTATAACCATCATTGAAGACTCTTGATCAGGTATCATCTTCTTCTTTCTCTTCTTTGCTCTGTTCTTTCGTGCTTTTACTCTGTTTTTTGTTCAAAATATGCTGCTCCGTAATTCTCCGCACAAGAGTCCCAAGAAGGAGAGTCCCTTAAAGAGCCAGGGAATTATCAAGGATTCTCCCGTGGAGAGATGCTGCTTTACTGATGTCCACATAGACAAGATTCGCCATTGTTTCCCAGCGAATGTCGTTTTCAAACCCTTTGATCCTACTGCTTTGAGCGATCTTGTCTCAGATGTCTGGGTGGCTTTTCCTGCTACTCCCTTCCTCATTGGGTATTCATATCCTTTTCCGATGTTCACCCAATCTTTCTTTTCTCTTACCGGCATCTCATATATCCAAGCTATGCCGATGATCTGGAGGGTTCTATATACCTTCGAGAGGATCATCGAGCAAGAAGGGATTGATCTGGGGTTGGCAGAGCTGGCCGAGCTCTATGATCTTACTACGTTTGGTTCCCACCGGTATCTGCTGAAACGGAAAGCTGGGGAGGATCACCCTATTTTCAAAGTGACCAAGAATGATACCAACTGGAAACGTCGATTTTTCTTTGTTAAGAGGGATTCCATCCCGGATGGGAAGGATCTGCCCAAGGAATGGGCCACTCATGGTAGGATAGAGGATCCTCGAAGGATCACTATCAGTTCTGTCTCATATGATGAGGATCACTGATGTCTTTTCTTTTTTGCAGCTATCTCTGTTGCTCACTTAAAGTTGACCCCTGCTGCCAAAGAAAGAGTGTTAGCTTTCAAGAAGCTTGATCCTGAAGTTCGAAGCTTCCAGATTATTATCCAAGATTCTCAAGAGATATCCTCTGCGTCTGCCACAATGTCAAGTAAGTATCCTCATAAAAAATAAGTTTTATGTGAAAGTATTTAATTTAACAAGGGAACTTATCTTGTTTTTGAATTGTGTAGGTGCCGGAAAATCTGCCAGGTCTGTTAAATCTGCCTCCAAGTTTGGGATCAGTGATCTTGCCAATGTCTCGAAGAAGAAGGCTCCTGCTGCCAGCCCTTCAGTCTCAGCCCCTAAAGCACCTGCCCGAGGCAAAGGGAAAAAGAGGAAGGCTTCAGATGACCTTCAGGAATTTCCTCTTCTCCGTCAGCAATTCCTTGACTATTTTGATGAGGTTAGGATCACTGCCCCTGTTAATTGTCTTCGACAAGTCCGAGGATCACATGTGTCTGATGTTGCTTTCCTGTTGTCTTCTTTATAAATTCTCCGAAATGGAGATTTACGTCAATCAGGTTGAGGATCAGGATCGTCAAATTGCTGACCTTCAACAGACGTGTGGGCTGAAGGATCTTAAGATTGCCGATCTTGAGAAGGAGATCCGGGCAGTCAAAGATGAGGCTGTTAAAGCGTTGATCAAGTTTGATTATGAGAAGCATGACATTACCCAAGACGCTAAGGTCTCTGCCGCGGTAACCATGTACAAGATACAACTGCAGATGGCTACGGAGGCTCAGGATCCTTCCTTTGACAGGAGCACATGGGATGTTGAGGGTTGGAAGGCAAGGCTAGCAGAATTGGAAGATGATGATGATGCTGAGGACATCCCAATGTTGGAGGGAGGTGATGCTGACAAGGATCAGGGTGGAGAAGCTGGTGGTGATGGAGCAGCGAAGAAGTAAGCTGCATGATTGGGCGATGATGGATATTTCGAGACTAGGCCGGAGCCCAATTTTTTAGGATTGGTGGTGGTTTTTTGTGGTTGTTGATGTTTGAAACAATTATGGTCTGTAATCTCTGAACAATAGTTTCTTAGGGTTAAGGATCCTGGATCCTTTGAACAATAGGTAGGATTACACATGGTGGAGGGATCCTCTGTTTGGGGGATGAAGCCGTTGTGATCCTGCCGCCTTTTAATTTCCCTGCAATGCTTTTGAACCTATTATCATGGACACCCTTTACCTACCCCAGCGGACGGGCCACGTATTGCTGGTAGATGCTTTGGGTAGGTAATTTTGACAACTTTTTGAAAGGGTTAAAGATCCTTTTGTTTAATAAATAAAATCTTAAACTTTTGTCGCTTATCTTGTGTTATTATCCTTTTTGATTTTCAATTGTTTTGACACATGTTTGTTTGAAAAGTTGAGCAAATTATGTTTAAGAAATTTAGGATATGATCCTGGATCAAATATCCTATAATCGAAAGTTTTCAAGATAGTTTATTTTAAGGATCATAGGTTCAGTTGTCAAGGTCTAAAGGTTATTCAAATGAATAATGAAATTAAAAGTAGTTAAGGATCATACCTGAGGATCCAAGTTAGGATCCTAACCTTTAATCAGGATAACCATAAGTAAAAATCTTAATGAACAATAAGGATTAAGGATCCTTAATTGTTTAACTTCGAAAACCTGAAAAATGGAGTATAACTTGGGACTAAGCCAATATAAAAGATAAGTTAGTAACTAGGGACAAGCCCAAAGGATAACTGAGAATGATCCCGGAAGATCACTTGGGACAAGCCCATAGGATAACTGAGAATGATCCCGGAAGATCACTGGGGACAAGCCCATAGGATAACTGGGGACAAGCCCAAAGGATCGTATGTAAACTGGAGTATGGCCCTTTCTGGCAACTATCCAAACTTAGTGACATGAAAATGTCAAAACCTTAGCTAACGTGAAAACGTTAGAAACCTTAGGAACGGATGTATGGTGCGTCCACCATTATACGTAGGATCCCAAGTATAGCCAGTACGATGAGGTCGCCAGCCCCGAAAATGGGTACTGATCCCAAAGACATGAACTATATCAGGATCATCGTGCGCTGCTGGCGGAAACTGGGGATAATCCCAAGGATAACTGGGGTTGTACCCAAGGATCTGTGGTGCTTTTGGAGATCTTTGACGATTTGCTGAAGATACCTGAACTATCATAACTCAAATGGTTTGTGAGTAGAGGATGAAGGATACGTGATCCTTATCCTTAGGTAAAAAATAGGAAAATATAATAGTTTCTAGGATAAGCATATTACCAGAATGAGGATCATCGATGGCACCGGGATCCTTCAAGGATGCTCCAATGTAAGGATCACACGCATGAAGGATCATGTTCACATGAAATATTTCTTTAAGTGAACAGCATTCCATGCTCTTGGCAACAAGTTCCCTTCCATGGTTAGCAGCCTGTATGCCCCCTTTCCTGCTTCGGCTTCAATTAAGTAGGGACCTTCCCATTTTGGTGCTAGCTTCCCGTCAGCAGGATTGATAGTATTTTGAAATGCTTTTCTCAACACCATATCTCCAACTTGGAACTTCCTTATCCTGACATTCTTGTTGTAGGCACCAGCCATCCTTTGTTGGTAGCTTGCCATCCTTATTCTGGCTAGATCCCTGATTTCCTCAATAGTATCCAAATCCTGAGCTAGAATTGCAGCATTTTCTTCAGGATCACGAGCACTTGTTCTAGCAGTTGGGATCACCATTTCTGTTGGGATCACTGCTTCTGCCCCAAATACTAAAGAGAAAGGTGTTTGACCAGTGGCGTTTTTGGGAGTTGTCCTATCAGCCCATAGCACATAAGGCAATTCTTCTGCCCATTTCCCTTTCTTGGATCCTAGCTTTTTCTTCAGATTGTTGATGATGATCTTATTGGATGATTCTGCTTGACCATTGGCTTGTGGATGAACTGGTGTTGATGTTATCATCTTGATTCCCCAACTGTCACAAAAGTTAGTGGTTCTCCTTCCAATGAATTGAGAACCATTATCACATATAATTTCAGAGGGAATGCCAAATCTGGTTATAATGTTTCTTTTGATAAAGGATATAACTTCCTTCTCTCTGACTTGAGCAAAGGCTTCAGCTTCTATCCACTTGGAAAAATAGTCAGTCATGGCAAGCATAAATACTTTTCCACCAGGTGCTTTAGGAAGCTTGCCAACTATATCCATTCCCCATCTCATGAACGGCCAAGAGGATGGTATTGGGTGTAAGAATTCAGCTGGTTGATGGAGGATATTGCTATGTCTTTGGCAAGGATCACACTTTTTAGCATATTCTACAGCATCCCTTCTCATGGTTGGCCAGTAGTATCCTGTTCTAAGGATCCTTGAGAACAAAGCTCTGCCCCCAGTATGGTTTCCACAATCTCCTTCATGGAAATCCTTCAACACCTCTTCAATTTCAGGATCCTCGATACATCTCAAATATGGTCCTGCAAGAGATCGCTTATATAATACATTATTCAGAATTGTGAATTGAGATACCTTAATCCTGAAAGCTCTAGGATTTTCTCCCATCGGGATCCCCCCATGTTGCAAGTATCCCATGATCGGTGAGATCCATGATCCTGAATGAGATTGGGCTTCTTCACTAGGGACTACTGCAGTATCCTCTTCTATTTCCATGGCCACCTGATTTTCAATGGCAGGAGCCAGGATATGGATGATAGGGATACTTATATCTTCTGGAATCTTTAAGGATGATCCTAAGTTGGCCAATGCATCAGCCTCCGTGTTATCCTCCCTTGGTACCTGTGTTAAGCTGAAAGAGACAAAAGAGAGTGCCAATTCCTTGACTATCTCTAAATATTTGGTTAGTTTTTCACCTTTAACAGCATAGGATCCATTAAAGTGATTGGTGATCAATAATGAGTCTACGTATACTTTTAGATATTTTACCCCCATATCCTTAGCAATTTGCAAGCCAGCAATTAAGGCTTCATATCCAGCCTCATTGTTAGTTGCTTGGAACTCACAGGCTATGGAGTGGGGTATTATGTCCCCCTGTGGCGATTTTAGTAGTATCCCGAGCCCTGTGCCCTTGACATTTGAGGATCCATCAGTGTGTAGTATCCAAGGATCCTTGGTCTCATCCAGCTGTTGGACCTCCAATTCTGCTTCCTTCTGTAGATCACTACTGAAATCAGCCACAAAATCTGCTAGTGCTTGAGATTTAATGGCTGTTCTCGGTTCGTATCTTATATCATGGGCACTAAGCTTCACTGCCCACTTAGCCATTCTCCCTGACATATCCGGTTTCCTGAGGACATTCTTAATTGGAAAATTAGTTTTAACAACAATAGTATGGGTTTCAAAATAATGCCATAACTTAGTGGATGCCATGATTAATGCAAGGATAAGTTTTTCGAGGTGTGAGTACCTGGATTCGGCATCAAGTAAACTTTTACTTACATAGTAGATAGGATATTGTGTACCTTCATGATCCTTGACAAGGACAGCACTTACAGCGGTTGAGGATACCGCCAGGTATAAGGATAATACATCTCCTTTTTCCGGTTTTGCTAATGCTGGTGCTGAGGACATATATCCTTTAAGGGCTTGTAAAGCGTTCTCATGTTTCTCAGTCCATTCGAACTTCTTATTCTTCCTTAGGATATCGTAGAATTCTTTGCATTTTTCTGAGGATTTCGATATGAACCTGTTCAGAGCTGCTATCCTGCCTGTCAATCTTTGAACATCCTTGGCATTGGCAGGAGATTTGATATTTATTAATGCTTTGATTTGTTCTGGGCTTGCTTCAATTCCTCTCTGAGTTACCATATATCCTAAGAATTTTCCTGCTTTGACACCAAAATGGCATTTGGAAGGATTAAGTTTCATATTGTAATTATCAAGGATATCGAACGCTTCCTCCAAGTTCCTTAGGTGATCCTCAGCTTTCTTTGATTTGACGACCATATCATCTATGTACACCTCCATAGTCTTTCCAATCTGTTCTTTGAACATCATATTCACCAGCCTTTGGTATGTAGCACCTGCATTTCTTAGTCCAAAGGGCATGGCAATATAACAATATAAACCGGTTGGGGTCATAAAGGCTGTATCCTCTTGGTCAGATGGTTCCATCTGAATTTGTTGGAATCCAGATGATGCATCCATAAAGGTTAACAGTTCATGCCCCGCTGTTGCATCCACCATGGAGTCAATGTGGGGTAATGGGAAAGGATCCTTGGGACATGCCTTATTTAGATCAGTGAAATCAACACATACCCTCCACTTTCCATTTTTCTTTTGAACAACAACCACATTGGCTAGCCATTTTGGATACTTTACCTCTCTTATCATACCTGCTTGAAGTAGCCTTTCTACTTCTTCTTGGATGATGGCATTCCTTTCTGGTGCAAACTTCCTCCTTTTTTGATGGATTGGTTTGATAGACCTGTCAATGCCAAGTTTGTGAGTAATAATATCCTTAGATATACCTGTCATGTCTTCATGTTTCCAAGCAAAGGTGGATTTTCGTCTTTTGAGGAAGGATATTAGATCTTCTTTCATCTTGCCAAGGATCCCTGACCCGACATAGATCTTTGACTCAGGATCACTAGGATCCAGAAGGATTTCGTCCACATCCTGCTCTCTTGCCTCCAAGACGTTCCTCGGAGGATACTGTAATTGCTATTGCTCCCTTGGCTTTGATGTTGGCTTCATGGATGAAGTATAACAATCCTTAGCCTCTTGCTGATCACTTTCGATCTTGATTATTCCCCATGGGCTAGGGAGCTTCACACATTGGTGGTAGGTGGATGGGACTGCTTTCATATCATGTATCCAAGGCCTGCCAAGGATAACATTGCAACAGATAAACAGTCAATAACACAAAATTTCTGATAATTATGTAATCCTTCCACATAGATTGGGAGTTTGATGTCCCCAGAGTTTTTCCTTCGTTTCTCCACTAAATCCTACAAGCACGGAGGATCTTGGTGTGATGTCTGATTCTGGATACCCATTTTCTTCAGTACATCAAGCTGGATAATGTTGACTGAACTTCCTCCATCGATAAGGATCCTGCGGACAAAATGGTTAGAAATAAGAGAGTAATAACTAACTATCATGATGAGGATCTTGGATGTTAATGCGATCATCCTCATCGAAGGTTATCGTTTTCCCTTCTGAAACACTTGATGTTTCTAATAGGCCTTTCCTCCATTGTCATTTTTTGATTTCTTTTGCATATCTTTTGGCCGCTGAGCAACGATTACCCACAGATGTCTTGATCCCCGGATATAAAGTTGGAATCACTTGTGCATTTGCCGGAGGTGCCTGGTCTTTTTTCGGGGATCCTTTCAGGATCCTGGGCCTTTGCTTTTTTCTCCCCAGCAATTCTTTTAGATGCCCCTTGCTTAGCAGGTATCCAATTGTCCTTTCTTAAGGCTATGCAATCTTCAGTCAGATGGCAGAAATCCCCATGGTATGCACACCCATTTGGACTTGTCTTTAGTCCCGGATGGTTTATCATTCTTCCTGGGCCACCTAGCTTTTTTCACCTAGATTCCTGCATTGCAAGGATTAGTTCGTGATTATCACGGAAAAACAATATTCTGAGATTGGAGGATATTCTTCATCATCCTCTTCTTGGTCGACAGCATGCACATTCTGTTCTCGTTTCTATGGTAGGATTTGAACTTGTTGTTTTTGAAGGAGGATCCTTGCTTCTCTTGTTTTGAGGATCC